>NC_142213.1:10252826-10377826 GCF_049639895.1 Pseudopodoces humilis | reverse complement strand
AAGCCTATTTATCCAGGTCTTGAATGGCCAGACTAAATGTTTTTCACTGTGTATAATTAGGGAAAGCAATGAACGCTATGTCAGGGTAAATGTAATTTATTTACTGTACCTCAATGCTCAGTCAATATTTGCTTTTCACAGTTATGAAAGAGTGGTTGGTTAATACCTCAGGATCAGCAGATGTGCTAAAGGTATACAGTTTAGGAAAATATGGGCAAGAAGCTTTATTTGCTGATATTTTGATTAGTGGGTACGGTCAGTTTAACGTAGCACGTAAAAATCTCCGTGAAATGACATGTTTACAGGGACAGGGTGCTATCTTTGCTGTTGTTTATTTGAGGGTTTATGACTGAGTCTTAAAACTAGAGCCACTGATTTTAAAATGTGCTTTTAGGCTGAAAATAGTTCTGTGACACATCAGTGCCCCTAATCCCACCGAAGAGCACCTCACTTTTCTGCAAGACTCCTCTGCCCCTGGGGAATCATCTTTAGTTGTGACCCAGAATATGCAAATCTGGCCCCAAATTCCTTTGTCTGCTTCCAGAGTGGCTGGGCAGCAGAAACTTGTGCACACCGTCAAGGCTCAGCTTAGCAAGGCACCTGAGCTGCCTCATTGAGCCAGTTTGGTGGGCACAACCCCCCAAAAGTACTGTGCCTAAGAGAGGGGCAGTACCTGTGCCCCAGTGGGATGATGCCCCTGGGCCATGTGTGTGGGCTGTGCAGGGCTGGCTAATGCTGAAATCTCTCAAAAATCCAGGTATCTCTTGGGAGGGATGCCTGGTGAACTGGGAGCACAGCTGTGTCCATGAATCTCTCAGCTTTAGCTCCAAGTCCTCGTGACAGGCTGGGACTGCAGCACTGCCCATCTCCCATCGATTCAGCGGCTCAGTGCAGAACGGAGCAAGCTTTGTTCAAATTTTAAAGTACATTGCAATCACCGTACTTGTTTAAAGGGGTTGAACATCATCTTTTCCAGTTTATATATTTGGAAGATCTTTGTTTACATCAGGCCTCTGGTATTTCAAGAGTTCTTGCTCTGATGAATTTATTGTGATTATTTATTTGGAGAAATGATCAGTCTGCAGCTATCTCCCTTTGCACCTTTGCCTGATTGCAGTATGTCCCAGGAGAGATTAAAAAGAATCCAGTGCTGCCTAGGTGAGAAAAACTAACTTTTTAACCTTCTGTTTTCTCCAGAGATCTGGGTTTGGCTGAGGTTTAACCACTGGTACAGAAGGTTGCAGGTACATTGGGTAAGGAGCTGTATTTACATAATTTTGTTCTGTTTGGAAGGGTTTGCAACAAGGTCACTTTATTTTCCCCATGCAGATCATTTCCTAACACTCAGAGTGATGCAGTAACTGGCTAAAAAGAGCAAGGAATTGTAATTGGTATTACAGAGTTTATATTTTTGTGGTGCTCTTTTTGTTGTCCCCTATCAACCGTCCCCATTGTTTTCCAAGATGAGCTAATTATCTCTCTGACCTACCAGCATAAATGACATGGAGAATCCAGCAATCCAGGTTTGCTTCCATTTCATGGTCCCCAGGAGGATGCAGTTCAGCTTGGCAGAGGGTGGGTGAAGGTCACCCCACAGGGCTGGGGATGGGAATCGCCCCATGGGACTGGTGACTGCACTGGGGACTGGGTCACCCCATGAGTTTGGGGGCTGTGCTGGGAACAGTGTGCCTTGCAGGGCTGAGTACAGCCCTAGGGTTGAGCCACACCACGAGTCTGGGGATGGAGTCACCCCGTGGGGCTGGGGATGGCCCTGGGACAGAGTCACCCCACAGATATCTCAGCGGGTCTGTGGCCATGCCCAGCCTGTGGAGACTGCACTGCTGCCAATCAATCTGCACACAGAGAGCTGCTCTCCACAATCCTCTGCTTCCACCTGGTCCCACTGAAGATGTCTAAGTGCTGGCCATACCCAGTCCCTCAGTGTTGCTGGTGGCTGCCCTGGGTCCCTTAAGCTGGGCTGAGCTGGGGGTGGTGTGGAGCCCTGCCCCGTGATGCCCAAAGGCTCTGGTGCCTGTGTCAGTGGAACAGCCTGTCCTGATGCATTGGTGCTGCCCCATGCACAGCAGCTCCTGTCCCAGGGGTGCTGCCCTGGGCTGGGTCAGGCTGGGGGAGAGTCTGTGGTCACTCAGGGACAGGGCAGCTGCCAGACTCTCAGATCTTCCCTTTCCACCCAGTGCCAAGTGTCTCCTAGGTCTTGCTCACATGGGTGTTTTATTCATTTGTTCAATGAATATTGGCAAGTTTGGCTGGTGCACATACACAGGAAGGGCTTACACAAATTTTGTCACCTAACAGAGAGCTCAGATGAATGAGTTTCATGCTCAAGCTTTCTCTCAAGGTTAAGGAAATTGAAATAATGATGGGTCGCATGATGACAAGAAGAGATGGGTGTCAGGAGGCTCTGGGTTCTCTGTTTGAAGGTTTGCACTGAATAGTAAGGGCTAATACAGTATGCCCTTGGATACATGGTCCTCTTGTCTCCAACAAGATGTTTGTAGAACAGAGCTAGTTACTTCCTGAGCTGAGGGAGGGAAAGGCAGGGAGCTGCAGGTGAGCCACAGAGATCAAAATCACAGGCACCAGCAGCTCCACTCAAGTGCTCTGGAATGAGCCTGGAGACAGCAAGTGGCAGAAATGGTGATGGGGAGACAACTGTGCAATTCCAGGCTGTTGATGAGTGGTACAGGCTTTTCAGCGAAAAATCGTGGTGGGTAAATCCCCAACTCTCCAAAGCAAGGTGAAGTCCATAATTACTGAATCATTTAGCAAGACTTTAGTAAGTACTAGTGTGAAACAGGAAAATGTGAAGAAAATATGTTTTGAAGTAAAACTAGCAAATTTTTTTTATTTCCATCATATAAAATAATTCTAAAATTCTGACAATACGTATGATGCTTTCTATAAAATCCCATTTTAATCACTGATGACAGTTTGACGTTTTTCCAGCTGCTTAGAAGCAATAGACAGTCAAGCATCTCAGTAGGACGTGGGTTGGCATGCTGGGATGTATGTAAGCTTTAACTTTCCTCCTACTCGCCAACTTACGATGGTATTCGAAGAACGGGGGGGAAAAAAGCTTTCTGCAGGTTTCACACCAGCTTATGCCATCTGTGATTTTAGCTTTGTCTTGCAAGAGTAAAATCTTTGCTTTGAAAGTGCATCCAGATGCTGTCAGCTAATATTATCATTCTCAGTAGCGAGGATTTTGTTTATAAAATGTCCTGGCCTTTGCTGAACAATAAATGATTCTGCACACTTGAGGGACATATAAATAGCAATTAAAACACAGTTTAGAGTAATGCTTAGGCTCTTAAAGAAAGTGACATCAATTTAAAGGAAAGGATAATGTGCTGGGCTGGACATCAATCAAAAGGAAGGAAGAAAATATTGTCTAAAACAGCTTTTAAATGATGGGATAAAGCATCTGGATGAACAGACTCCAAAACATGGTGGCTGACAGATCAAAGATGCCTGGGTGAAGCCACTGTGCTTGATGAGACCACCCTTTTCAGACGTGCCTGCTCCAGGGTATGGTGTCATACAAGTGCATTATAGCCTGTTTCCTTTGGAAAGAGGTCTCATGGGTGAGGGAACACAGCCTGGAGTTAAAGGGGATGATTTCTCACTTAGTTAGCATCTTCTATTGCATCCTAGTCAGATCTCAATCTACCTTAGATATGTCCATAGTGACCACCACAGTAGTCACTTGCCCCTATCTGCTCACCATCTCCTTTTTCTTACTGTATTTATGTTCTCTGTGCTTTTCTGAAGTAGGAAAACACTGAAAATCCCTTCTAATAAATGGAAATCTGATGTAAAATGTGCCCATTGTCCCACTGTTCACTGCTATGAACTATTGTGTCATGTGCCAGGTTATTTCTGTAGCACTCTGCCCAATCCCTGTGTCTTACTGTTCCTGTCATCTCTTGTTGCTTGTTCTTGTTCCTTCCCTTCTGTTTTTCAGTGAACACCAGTCTGTTCTCCAGTGCAGAGGTTTCTTCTTTCTCTTTTTCAGAGGTTTTTGCAATTTCTGTGGAGCAAGACACCAAGTTTTAGCTCACAGGCTTCTGTTTACACACACAGCAGCTTGTTAACTGCATAAACAATGAGAATAAATTAGATTCAAATTATCAGTATTGTAGTAGCACAAGGATAGGCAAGTAAAAGCAATGCTATGGAGTTAATCTGCATGCGCAGTTACTGCAATTATGCACAAAAACAATCATTTTGTGGATTGGTAGGGACATTTATTTTGACATGCACTTGCACAACTACTTAGTGCTCACACAGTTTTAGGCACAAATGCCCTGTAAGTGTGTATGGCACTGGGGATGCTGAAACTGGGCTCTCAGTCAGAAGCTGTTGGCTTATTTTTAGTTACAGAATTGTGTTGCTGAATTGTTTATGGAATACACAAGTGTTGTGTGAAGAGTTTTGAAAAATCACTTCTTCCCATCTGAGCATTGTATCTTTCAGTTTCAGATAGGGGATTTGGTATATTACTGCTGGCACTATACCTCTATGAAGAGTGGGCATTAACTTGGGGAAACAGCTCAGTAAATAAATGCAGAATTTGCACCTGCAGATAAAAAGACTTTGAGAAGTCAAGACTACATTCTTGTCTTTGTTTATTCCTGCACTTATTTTTTTAAATTAGTTTTAAGTAGCTGAATGCATGAAAAAACCAAGACATTTAGATCAAGGAGTTAGTGATCTAATCAGAATGTTGATGACTTATTTACAAGTATTTTCTCAGCCATGTTGCTTTTCTTTAATTTCTACAGGATATCCTTTTCCTTCAAAGTCTCCAGAAATTACAAGACAGGCTGGTTTTCTTTAGGGACTATTTGTAAGGAGGCTGACAAGATGAATTAGTCAAATAATTGCTGCTAAACTTATACAGTGTCTGTTTTTTAAGGTGTTTAGTCTGGGTTAATTGTTCTCTGCTAAGGCACAATCATTGTCTCCCAAAAATGCATAATTTTTGATAAATTTCCATCTCTATTTACAAAGCCTATCCTAGCTTTCCTAATATGTAGTGATGTTGTGTGCAGTGTAAAACATTACTTGGTTTTATGCTGAAAAATCTGTCTCTTTCCTCCCTTCAGATCCTTGTGGCAAAAAGAGTTCAAATACTTTAGTTAAAAATATTGATTTTGGTGGTAATTATCAAAGATTTAGTTTCTTTGACTTCAGATGAAGCATTAACCGTGTCCCCAGCTTGTAAATCCAGTTATTAATGAAAATTTACACGAGTGAACTCTGACAGAAACGTTGGTGCACGTCTCTGTGGGTTTTTCCAGGGAGGTTGCAGCAGTTCTAGTACTCAGAGAATCCCCAGGGCTCTGAAGATGATTAATGATAACAAAGCTTTCCCTATTGTGTTAGCGGATAGGAAGGAAGAGTACTCTAAAAAGAGAGTGCATAGAATTTCTGAGTATTGAAGTCCAGGAGTAGAGTTTAACCCTTGAAATCAGCTACAGAATGTTTTCCAGTTACATGAGGAAGATGCAATCTACTTTCCTCATCTTCACAAAATCTGCCTACTGGCTGCAGGATCAGATTTCTACAAGTATGTGCAGAGGGAAACCAGTGCACTGAGATGTAGCAACATTTTCAGATGACTTGGGCTGCTTGCAGTGCAGCAAACAGGCATACCCACAATCCACTTAGGTTTAGCTTTTTGAAATGTGTTAGAGATTTCTGCTAATGGGTTTTCCCTGTGGGCAGCATTACCGACCTGATTATACAGGTTTTAAGAAACTCTCTTAGGAAGATTCTTTTTCATCATAAGTTTTGACATTGACCTACTAAACTAGGTAATTTAGCATTTTATTTTGTAAGAATGAAAAAGAAAATTGAATATTTCATGACAAGGGAAGGATTATGGTAACACTGTTCTTTATAGGAAACCTATCATGTCCAGGGGCCAGATCACGCTTCTGAGATCTGTGCATCTACATGGAGATCTCAGCACCTGCTTTCAGAACAGGAACAGGAGTCCTCTGGTTGTGATACTTGCCCCAAATACTCGCTGTGGAAGCTTCTACTGTACGTGCTTCTGGATTTTGTTTGGGGATAGGACTGCAAGGTGAATAAAATACACCTTCCTACTAGAATATTTCAGTAGAAAGGTGATATGTTTTCAAATCACATTAGTTTTTGTAGGCATTATCTATTTCCAAGAGCAACTGGGAGATCATGGCAAAGATGGCTCTGATTGGGTCACCTGGAGCCTCTGAACAGAGAGCTCTGACCTCCACAATTCTCAAGGTTTCCCCAGGATTAAGTGCAGCTTTTGAACAGAGGAGGTGAAAACTTTTGCCTTCTTCCACTGTGACACATTGCGAGAGAATCTTTGTGAAGACATTTTGGTGGAGATTGCATCACAGAAAACCCAATCCTAAAACAAACTGTAAGGACGTGTAAATTTAGCTCTAGTGGTTTAATTGCTATATTCCTTTAGTATCAATTGTTCTTTTCCATTATAGGTATCAAACATAACCTGAATAATTGTATACTGAAAAACAAGAGTGCTTAATTTCACTAAGACATGCCACTCGATGCACTGAAGCTGGGATTCCATTAAAAAACATACACAAATTTTTTTAACTGGTTTTACAGCAGGTAAATTTTATCGAGGTATTTCCCTTTAAAAAAGTCTTGAATGCTGTAGTGCCTGGCCAGCTGTCCTGCTGATAAGCCATGGTTTAAAATAGTGCATTTGTGCACTCCAACCCCCCAGTATTACATATCTGATCACAATTCTTGTCAGTCTGTGCAAAACAGTGTTTTTCAAAACTGTTGTTTAGTATCTCCTTTGAGCTTTAGAGTGAAATATTCAAGCTTGGGATTTCAAGGACTCCATTTGGTAGTCATTCTTTTGCCACTTTTACTAATTTGTTAGTAATTTGCTACTGTTGTTATGCATGGAGTTTAGAAGCACATTACTAACCCTCTAGCTGATCCCAGAGAAAAGTAATGGCTTGTTGGGATTGTGATATTTGATCGTTTCCTTCCTCTCAGTGCCTTCATCTTTGTGTTCTCCTTTCTCTACTTGACTTTTCACTCTGGAGTGTCCAGAGTTGGAGGATGTCCAAGGACAGCAAAGCCCTGTGAGGCTGTGCAGTGATTCCATGGTCAGCTGGGGAAGGGAGGAAGCATCCCTAAAACATGTCCAGAAAATTAAAAAATAATGTGGTCTTCACTCTGAGAGTGTATCTTTATGTGTGACCATTCTTATGTGACTGTGTAATTGATGCAAGCATGGAAAATAATACAGTGTACATGGCAGAGGGGTAACATCTTGCTCTTCAGTAATTTTCTAAAAATAGCCCGGAAAAAGAGTACTCAGTATTTCTGTGATGCCTGTTATAATGTCTCAGAGCACTTCTCCAGCGTGCCTTTAGTCTCAAAGTATGATTTTAGCAGAAGCGTTTTGTTCTACATTTGGGGTTTGCGTTAGCGCCGGTTGGCAGAGCCGCTGCCGATAACTGAATCCCACATGTGGCCAGGTCCTTGCAGGTTTGCAGCATTCTCCGCCTCAAACGTGGGGTTAAGATCTCTTCCTGTGCTCTGACCCCGTTATGGTAGGTAAACAGGCCAGAGCAGCATGAAAGGGCTGGAAGCCCCGTTCCTGGCTGGGGCGGAATTCCCTGGGCACGGGCCCCCAAAGAGGCAGTGAGGCCCCGCACAGACTCGCCCCCAGATGTCTGCTACCTTTGGTATGCAAATAGTGGGGACCCCGATAGGCAGCCAGCACCGAGCCTTTCAAGTTCTCCTTTAGTTCCTGCTGGGTGTCTTTCCCCTCCTACTGCAGAGAGAAGAACACTCTGGTTTTGTTATGTTTGAATTACGCTATCTTTTATATTAGAATAGATCAAAAAAAAGCTAACACCCAAACCGTTTTTGGTTTGCGTAGCTATATAAGCGACTGTTTCATAATTAAAGTATATTTAATTAAAACGTACGTACGTCCTCGACAAAAGCAAAATTGTTCTGTAGCATTGCTGCTGGCGTGAAGTTTATACAAGACAACATTCAGAGATTTCTCAGTCACTTACTGCAAAAAAGCAGTTCCAATCCCACCTTTAAAATAACCCACAAAATTCTTCATATAAATAAATATTCTGCTGGCATAATTTATAAATTACTTTGGTTAAAAATGTTAAATTGCCAAGAAGCCTGACTGCAACTGGTCTGGTTCTTCTGTTTTATATACATATTTTAAAAAAAAGGAAAGAGAATGTTGAAACAGCTGAGGTTGGTTTGGTTGAGGGTTAATGTTTGGGTAAGAAACCTCCAAGGAAAACTGAAGTGCTGAATGAACACCACTCTATGGTAATTAGTGAGTGGTATTTTTCCCTTGGAGTCAGTTGCTGAATCAATGTAATAGCTAGTGATGGGAACGAGGAGGGACACTGGATGGAGGAGATAATACATTTCTCAGTAACATGTAGTGTTGAGACTGTGGCCATTTCACTAAAGAAATGTATGTGCTTCTAGCAGAAGAAGGTGTGCAACTTTTGTTGCATTGGCTAGAGTTTGATTAGTTTAAGTTAGTTACTCTTTTTTTTTAAATATCCTCAACTCATATATGGGTAATGTGGTACCATATTAAATGCTTGCTGTCTTCTATGTTTGAGATACCTGAATTCAGAGGTTGATAAAATGTTCCCTGTTTATATAATCATGTCTGTAAAACCTGCAGGGCACTTTAGGCTCTCTGAAAAAATATCGGTCATTATATCAAACCTTGAATGTACTCTTCTGCATAGAAATAGAATATTTTTCTGCAAAGAAATGTGAAATGTAGATGGATAGATATCTCCTAAAAGTGGGCATGTTAGGAGATGAAAAGGTAAGACTTCGTTTTATTTAGTTCCATAGCTTCCACTCCAAACATTTATAAGGTCTCAGACCTGTTAAAGCAAAGACTCAGTGCATCAATTGGTGAAAGAACTGTGAATATGTTTCTCCATCCCTTCCAGAACTGTCAATCAGCTCAAGGCTGGCCATTTTTTGCACAGAAGAATTTAGTTTTTGAGACAGGGAAAAAGCTTTTCCATTGAATAAAAATCTTAACAAAATCTAATTGAAAACATTGGGATTTTTTCTGAAAAGCCAAACATCCAGTCGTAATACTTAATGAAATACAAGTGTTTGAATGAATGTGGGAAATGCACTAAAACCACAAGTGCTTTCTCTTGACCCTTCCTTTTCCAGACCTTATGTCATGAATAGCTTCTTAGCAGGGAAGATGCAGGCCAGCCTAGAGTGGCAGCTTGAAGGAAGCTGCTTCTGTGGCTGTATACTGAAATCAGCCAGCTCCCCCAGCCCCTGAGACACGTCTGAGCTGGGATCATGGACCTGTGTGAGTCCACTTGGGACATCCTGGACCTGCATAAGCCTCCTGGGAGACTGCTCACTTGGCCCTAACTGGAAATCCCTTTATATTGTATGGTGGTGTTTTTGAATGCAGCTTCTACTGCAGCAAAATAGCAGTCATTTGCCTTGAAGATCAAGGAAGGGTGGTTATTTTTAGTGGAATTACCTGACTTAAGACTACATGGCATATGTGGCATATGTGGCATATTTTAGGGGTGTCAGGCTCTGCTTTTAATAGACAAAGTGTGCCTACAGAGAGAAATCCTGGTCCTCTGGAACAGAGCACAGAAGACCTGTGGATATCAGTGGGATCAGGTTTTCTCCAGAATGTTCTCTGGCTGTGAGTGGCTGTGACAGCTTCTCACCCTCTTTAGGGTTATGCCTTTAGTGCTGTTCCCTCGGACACTGTATTTACACTTTTTATGGAGGTAGCTTGAGGGGGTTTTATGGAAATGGAAGGCAGAGGTTTTGGCAGGGTACCCAAACTGATGCCTCACGTTTAGGTCCATTGAGGAGGTGTCTGATGGGAGTCAGTGGCTTTTAGGGAATACGTCACATTCTGAAAACTAGGCATGTGTGAAGCAGTGGGTTAGCTAAGGCTGTAGATCAGGTTTTGTGTATTGTGGCTGTGGACCGTTCTTTCCATCTATTAAAGTGATATCCTGTTTTCCCAAGAATATCATATTTAAGAGAAAGTTGGTCAAGAATTCTTCTAAGTAAAAGACCTTTTTTCCTGTACTTCACATAATAGCAGTTCAGTCAGACAAAAATAGTACAGAAAACAAATTAAACTTACAAATGAGAGGATATTAGACTTTGGTCATCTTAAAAGTTGGTATTGGCCTTTTTTCTGAGAGATTATTTTATTTGTTTAGGTTTGGTTTTTTTTCTTTTTATTATTGATCTTTCTCCCACTCAATGTTGCCAAGGTTTCTCAATGTTTTGTTGTTGCTTTCTCATAAAACTCTCCACAATTCTTGAGGGAAACATTTTCATTAAGGTCACAGTGGTAAAAGAAATCTTTATGGCAAGGTTAGGAAGTATTTCTAATGATTTGGAGGTATTTTTCAAGGCAATTTATCCTTACAGTGGTCATTTAAAGCTAAAATAAAACTCTGAGTAATAAGACCCATTCTTTTCCACCAAACCATGTAGAGTCCTGAACTTCAACAGGGAATAATACACTAAACCATTGAACATGGTGTAGAAGAACAGCAAAACCTAGTTTCCAAATGGAGAAGAGTTTTAAAGCCCTGTCTAAACAGTTTTGCTACTTTTAACTCTGCCGATAATTAATTTAATGCAAATGTGCTGATATTTCTCACACCCAGGAGTGGAAAAATGCTTACCTGCATGGAAGAGTGACTGCCAAATAGGTTTGGTGCTCACCCTGCTCCCCCCCACAGACATGAAGGCTAAGATTAGAGCAGGAAATTGAGCAACAGCAGAGAGCATTCCCAAGCACTGGCACGTGGAAAGCCATGCTGGGAAGTTCTCAGGAGGGTTCTGGATGGTTTCTGGCCACGGCCAGCTGCCCTGTGCTGAAGCCTGTGGCTGGGAGCTGCGGCAGGATGGGGTTTGCTCTGGCAGTGCAGAGATGTGAGCTCTGTGTCCATCCAACCTTGGTGCCCTGCAGTGTGTCCCAAGCATGTTTAATTTGTTTTACTGGTAAAGCTACTAGGTGTCCAAGTGCATTTGTGGGAGGTGGTTTGCTGTGTTTTGCGTAAGAGTAAGCTCCCTGGCCTCACAGGAACATGCAGTAATTAGCGTGGAGTTAACAGCACACCCAAAAGCTGCAGCTTGTTCCACAGCCACACTGCCAGGTAGGCCAGCCCTGTGCTGTGCAGAAGTAGGGCATGTTTGTGCTGCTGTTACTATATCGTCTCTACAGCCTGTACTACACTGCCTTACAAATACCTGCTCTAACAAATATGATTAGATGAGCATGCAAATGTCTGGGTGGCCTTAGCGGTAGTGAAGAGGACAGTAGAATTTAAGTGATGACTACAAACTGGACTTCCTGTCTAAGAGTCCAGAAAATCCGCAGGAATCCAGTATTTTATCATGGGGTGGGGTTTTTTAGGTATTGAAAACATATCTTAGTACATTATTTAAGGACAATTTTTTTTCTGTACAGATATTTATCTTTCATTGATGGCATATACCTATTTTTTTTTAGTAATTGCTGCAGAGCCTGTGTGGGATGTGAAAGCTGGCTTTTCAGTTTCTTGTATTTTCACTCTCAATAAAGACTTTATCATCTGAATTTAGTTGCCAGTTCTGTTGAGAGCACACAAAGTGCTGTGTATCACAGGTTTTGCTCCTGTCAGCTCCGTGGTTCTGCAATACCACCTCTTTTACAGGGGTGTGCAAGGGGAGTGCACTAGCAGGGCACAGGTGCCAGGGTGGTTTCTCCCCAAAAGACAGGCAGAACTGCACAGGTGGAGTTGGTTGAGACTTCAGGTTTCTAATCCAAAGTCTGCTGGCAATAACAATAGAGTTTCCATTTAGTTTGATGGAGTTTAGCTGAAGCATTGATGATATAGCTCATCATTTTAGTCACTGTGTCAATCTGGTGAGGATGATGCTTCATCTTCCTCCCTCATCCTTCCAGAATGGCACTGGTGAGCAGAGTGGTAGGCAGGAATAATGGCACTTGTGTTTAGCAGGACACATCAAACCACAGCAGGAGTAGAATTCTTGGAAGTTCACCGGCTGCAGATGCAATAGAATTTTTTTTAATTTTTATTTTTATCAGGTTGAATGGAACACTGTCTGAAAAGCAGATAATCTCTGTGAGCATGTCAGGAAATTGGGGCTGCTTTCACTGACCTTCTGGTTGGCTTCTGCCATTGTCTGGTGTGTGCTGTGCAGAGACTATAGTGACTGATGGCTCTGTGAAGCATCTCGGTGGTACAGCTCTTCCTCTGCAGCAGGACACTATTGTGCTGCTGATTGTCTGAAGCTACACTTGCTATTTAGGGTGGCAAAACAAACAATGGTTTGGTGGGTAATTGCCAAGTTCCCTTCCCTCAGAATGGATTCTGACTTCTCTTTCAGTCTGGAGACCTCGAATACCAATGCCTCTCTCTTGGCAGTTAAAAAATTGCTTGCAATCTGAATTTAGAGCTGTATCTGGAGGGAGAGGCTTTCTTGCAAAGGATTTATTCAGTTTGCCAATGCACATGCTAAGAAGTTGCTTCTAGAGCAGTTGCTTGTGAAAAAGCAGGCCCAAAATTGACTCCTGGTGTGCTTTTTGGTCAAGTACTGGGGGAGTCCCTGAGCAGGACATTCATTTGCCTTAACCTCAGAGGAGCAGGGAGCAGCTTTTCAGGCATGTTGTGTGCCAGCCAAATGTGCCACAGCTGGGCCTGAAAACTATTGTTTGGTGACAAGCTGGAGGCTGGTTTGAAAAAAAAGGGTGATCTTCCACTTCCTTAAGGAGAGTGGTTTGATCATGCACCCTGGGAAGCAGCATAAAAACAGCTCTTCAGTGTCAACAGAGCACTTAGTTGTGGATGGGATAAGTTAAAGCCTTGTCTGGGACTATTAAATGAAAGACTAATTATAGTTGTGCTTTTGGTAGTTCATTGATTTCATTCTTTGGCTGTAATCTGTGAGAAGCATCACAGTCATTAAAACATATTGGTACCCTGCTAATCGTGAAGAACTGCACTCCAATAAAAATACAGCGTTTAAACAATAGAACAATATTTTACTAGTGGAGTGTCTCACAGGGATTTTAGTTGAATATGTTTGTTTTTCATTTGGAGCACATTCACTGAAATTTGCAAATGCAAATTAGCAAATGGTTACAACAAACTAAGAACATCTATGTCGCATGCACTTAATCAAAGATTGCTGTGTGAGCAGAGCTTGTGCATGGGCATACATCAAAGCTGATATCTGCCCATGCTGTAATGTATTCCTCCACATGACCATATCCGATACATGGTACTTATTATTCTATTAGTACCCAAACCACAAACCCGTTCCAATATCCATCTGTGAAGATGCAAATAGCTGCATACTTTGTTTTATTAAGGATCAGCCATTAGGGGGTCGCTGGTTAAAAGTCTGAAGATCATTAGAGGGATTCTTAAAAAATAAACAAACAGCTGTTGTCATATATCTTGAAGAGTTTCTGTTGTACCAATGCAATTTTTATCTGTGGTGATGATGTTGTCATGGGAACATATGCACAGGGGAATTAAGTGATGTCAGGAAAAGTGTAAATGATGCAAACAGTCCTCATTTGAAATGTTAATTACCACCCTTCCCACTACTCCAAAGAACAGTTCAATTTGATTTTATTTCAGATGTAGGGAAAAATATGACACTTTTGTCTAACAATAAGTAGCTTACATTGTTGTACCAAAGTGAGTATGAGTCAGTGAGTTAATCTGCATTGGCAGCATTTGCACTGGGGACCATCTGCAGCCCTGCTTGTCTGAGCATCAGTAATATTCCTCTGTGAATATCTCATCTTGATGGTCAGGGGAGGCAGGCAGCCTCTTTAAAGAGTTCCATAAATGCTTATAATTGCTGCATTAAACTTCAGTTTATTATTTTCTCCAGGTGCAGGTATGCGGATGATATGAAACCCCACTGCATTTACATACAAATTGAAGATTTTTATTAATCAGCCCAGTAACAGGAATCAAACAGCAACACTCCATCAGGTCCTTAAATACATTTGGTGACATTTTTACCATGCATTAGCATGATAGGGCAAGCAGAATATAATGTACCAATGATTGCTTTTCCATTGAAAGCACAAACGGTTTCATTTTTCCTGTCATCTCAAATAAGTGTTAAAGAGGGTTTGGAGGCTATTGTGTATGTTCCGTATGCTAGGGACTTACAAACACTGATGGCCACATTAAATAACCATTAGTGGCTCGGCTTAGATCATTGCAACATCCCTCCTCTTCAGAATTTATTCTTTGATTTAAAGTGAAAGCAATCTGTGACTGCTTTCATAAAGTCCTTCGGCTCCCTCCATTTTTTTTTTCCTCAAACAAAATGCATTACAACAGTAATTTTATGACTGTTAAGATAACTGCCGTTAACAAGCACTTAATTAAAATGTACAATAAATAGCAGGCTGCAGTCTTATCTCCTCTCATGAGCTCCCAGCAGCCTGAGACTCCAATGCACAGCCCTGCTGTTCCTCGGCTTGTTTGCAGATTAATTGCTTTTCTGTCTGGCAAAAGCTGCTTCTCCTTCAGCCAGATCGTAAATGACCAGATAGGGACTTTATCAATCAAGCTACTACTTTCTGTGATCACTTCCATTCAACACCTTCTGAATTTCGCATTGAGAGGAACAGAAGTTATAGAGATAGGATTTAACATCTTAGTTTTTGTGTGCTTGGAATTTACGATAGCGCTGTCACCATTTGACACTGTTAATCTTTACATACAATACCCTTGGAGCAAGACTGGTTTTGTTCCTGGGCTGGAACCGTACCTTGTAAGAATTGTGAAGAATACATATGAAACACAGCCGAGGTGCCCTCCACAGTGCAAGGTTGCATCTCTTCCATAATCTCTGTGCACTTGCTGATGTGGCTCAGCATCACTCTGTAACCTCGGATTCTGACCAAGCTAGCAGTTTACACTTGTATTAATTGAAAACTGGTTTTCTTGCCATTATTTATCATTTACATGGGGCAGCTGTCTGAAGACTTCAGCCATGACTAAAGGTAGTTGCTAAATGTGCCTTTGATGGACACCATATTATGATCAAAAGAGGTTTGGAAAATCAGATGTTAGAGTTCTGCTACTCAGACTTTGCCTATCAACAAAACCCCTGTGCATATAGATTCTGGAAAACACAGTTGTTTGTGAATGAATTGTGATTTCTGAATTTAATAAAATCTAAACAAGTCTAATCACTGTAGAAACGCTTTTCTTTTTACCAAAAGGCTTTAACAGAACAGTTCCTCCTGCTACTTGCAGAATGCACAAGAGTTAAAAATGTAAATATGGTACCAGAGTGCAAACATACAGTAGACCACTATAGAAATACAATCCTTGAACTGCAGAAGGTATGCTGTTTTCTTCTTACCTGCTCAGAATACAAACAAATCTCTAATTTAACAGGTTTATCTCACATGCTAAGCAAAGGGAATGGCTTCCATTTGGAGTTCTAAACATGCCCTGTATAGTAACTTTGAAAATGCACTATATTAACTTTAGGCTGGCTTCTGAATACACCTGAAACTGCAGTGTTAAATGTAATTGGTGTAGCAGCTTCAGTGTCATCAGTAAGGTCAGTCTTCTTAAACTAAACCAAAATGCTTAGCCCCCACCCCCACACACTATTCTCTGAATACAGCAGCCCTGTGAACAAGTTTTGTTATTGTTGTTTGGTTGTCTTTTGTTTTCTCCTCCTGTCAGTTAGAGAGGCAAGGGACTTCCCTCATGGAAAAACTTATGCCTAGGAGAGCCAAAATGCAGGAGTTCCCTGACAGCAGCGTGTAGATTTATGTTAGCAGTCTCTAAGGACATCTGGACCATCTTTGCAGAGGGTGTTTTCCTGTCTGAATTCCTTTGAGTACTCTTCTCAGAGCTTCATTCTTAAAACACATCACCAGGAGTTAATTGTAAATGAATGAAAAGGAGAGTGGCCCTTGAGAGGCCACTGCAGCCGGTCCTGTTGGCAGATGTGCTCTCAGACAGTCCCTGAGCAGATCCATCAAGGGATTGGAGGAGTGTTGGGGTGAGTGATACACGTGTGCCAGTGGAAGAAAAAACCCCAAAGCAACGGGAGTGTTCTCAAGGCGCAGGAATGAAGAAGCCGCTGATAAAGAGTTGCTATAAAGCTGCTAAAGGGGAAGAAACACAACTGTTTGGAATCCTCCAAGCTATTTGTCATGGTCACTACACTGCTACCACTCAAATAAACAAACAAGCACAAAGATAAAGACAAGAAATAATCACTGAGTATATCAGTGAGAAGAGAATACAGCCTGTGAAGATAGTAAAATTACCTACATGGGTCAACCAATTTGCACTGTAATGCTGCTGCAGGTGAATAGCCCTGGTGTAAGATGTGCATGCACCGACCTTTGCAGCTCTGATGTGGTTATGACAGAGAAATGCTATTATTAAGGTGTTTATGTGCACTGGGGTCAGAAGCATTTACATCTCACACCTGTAACCATTAGGTGAACAGAGAGATTCACAAGACACTCCTTTGAAGGAGGGGGATGCACAACAAACCACCGTGTTTCTGTCTTTTTATGTTTTTCTTATTTAAATTTGACTTACTCTTAAACTAGGCCTTGCAGCTGCACAGCACTTATGTTTTCCCATGGCACCTGTACATTTGGAATTCTGAGTTCTTACCAGTTTCCCCCTGTCTTTATATGTCAGTAAAGAAGGGGTGTTTTGCTTTTGGACACCTGATGTCTTGAAATCTCTGCTCAAAGTTCAGCTGGTGCTTCTTTTTGTTGAGTTGGCATTTATGTCCTGAGTTGGTAGCAAGCTGAGCTTTCTTGGTGAGATCTTTTTCATTTCAGATTATTTTCAGATAATTTTTCATATGTTTGGTGCTCCCCTGCCAGCCAGTGTTGTGTCATTTGTGAGAGCTTTGTTGAAAAGTAAAATGGCTTGATATAGACTGAACTTTTTCGGATAATTTCTAATACACTTGGATACTGGCTCAAAAAGCTGTTGCATAAGCAAGATTTCTGCCTGAGTTGCTATGGGTTTCTTTGCAGGTGGGAGGGAAGAACATTAGGCACTAATGGGGCAGGCCCACTTAAGAGTACAACCATGGCTGATTAATCCAGATCATCTCACTCCACTCGTTATAGCGTATGTGTTTTAATTTTTTATTACTTAGGAATTTATTTTGAAATTATGCTGATTAAAAAGGTCATATTTCCATCAGTACCGACATTAATTCAACCTTGTAATATTTACTTCACCCACTCAGCTGGGTGGAGTGACTTTTTTATGGATGAGCAGATGTTATAGCTGAGCTGTCAATTTTTATATTACTTCATTAATTTATTCACAAGGAATGTTTTAATCCCAAACACTCCACTGTGAACAAGTGGCAAGAGTTCTGCAACACCCTGACAATTCAGTGATATCTTCTTCACATTTTGAAATGGAGACATTCTCAAATTTGACATTAGCAAATGTAGTATGCACGGAATATTGTATTTTGACATTGCATTTGGTGTGATGGTCTTTGCTAGCTCAGCTGAGGGAAGCAGTCTTTGCCTGTGCAAATGTAACTTCATATAAATCAATTAAATAATTCAGCAGGTGAAGTTTTCCTGTTCTCTTGTAATATTCTTAGTTAAGCCCTCATACTGATCTGTATTCTTTCTGTCTCCCTCATCAGTTAGCAAGGGTACAATCCTGAGGTACAGAGATTTCTAGTTACCCTAATTTGTTTGATATGATCCCATAGATTTTTGAAATTATTATTTTTTTACTTAATATATTCCCAGTTTGTAGAAATATCTCATAATGTTTGTGGTAGGGAAAGCTGGAGGATTGGGCACTCAGAAGAAGAACTAATGAGAATTTTGAAAATTGAGGGAGGAAAACAATTTCAGACTGTGGCATTAGCACATTGTCTAAATACTTCTGCTCCATGGACAATTAGGTATTGGGAAATATTGGATTTTCTTTAGATTTTGTCTTTAACAACAAACATGTCTTCATGTAATACTTATTTTGAAGAAGATTTTCACAGTCAAAATAGCTGAAATAGCTATCAAAAAGAGTTCTGCTTTCTCTGAAGAAGTGAAATTGAAAGCTGACATCCTGGATCAGAGCTGTGCTGCACGTAGCCAGCTCTGTGACGGGTTTGGTTGGAGAGCAGTGCACAAACATGTGATGTGGCAGGGCTGGGAAAGCTGGATGCTTAGCACATTCAGGATGGTGATGACAGCTTTTGTAGCTCCACCAGGACAGGGCTGCTCACTGCACCACCTCCAAGTGTGTGTTCAGAGCCCTACTCAGCAGCTGCTGGTGTGGTGGAAAACCAAAAATGCCCTTCTTAATGCAGCCAGTGTTGAGAACTTCATTTCCTTAAAAAGCAAACTGGAAAATTTCCCAGACTATATACGTGTGCCTCTAACTTCAAAGGATGTGGCTGTGCCAAGAGACTATGAGTAAAACTGGTAGTAGAGGGCTGTTCCTGTTCTCTTGGAGTACCCTCATTTTAGCTCTTCTAATGATCTTGGTGTTTCTTCATCATCACAGAGTGGATGCAAATCATAAGGGAAAACAAACATGTACATTGATTCCTAGGTGGCTCGAATCATGTAATTTGGGGTTGATGAACAAAAAACAGTGAACTTGGGTAGATTGACACTAACTGAATTCTTATTAAGAACAGAAAATGATAAGACTATTTAAATTCATTTAAATACTTATTGCACATTTTAACTGCTTTTTATCTTAAAAACTTTGTGGGGTAAAACTGAGAAGGGACTGTTTTACTGACACAGTGTCATTCTAAAGTCTCCCATAGCAGACTCCCTCTGCTAGAGAGTTGGTTCTACTGGGGCAGGAGGTAAAGAGGTATCCAGTTCAGAAAATGTTGTTTGTGTTCTGAGGTAAATTTATGATTCTTTTTTCCAAAAACTTATCACAGATATAAAATTTACTTTTCAGGTTTTACTTTTCAATAAAACATTTAAATGTGTTATTTGGTGTGCTGAGTTAAGGCAAAAGTTGACTTTCATATAGAAATATAGTTTTCAGATATTTTCAAATTTTGGTAATCATTAGTCTTAATAATCAACCAACACCATTTCCTTTGAAATGAACAGTGACACTTTGGAGTGATCAAAAAGTATATCCTTTTCTGATTTTGTGTGCACAAGTGTAATCGTGCAGAGCTAATTTATTAAAATTTTTTGTGATTCTTCAGTTCTTTGGGTGCTTTTTTCCATAGTAGAAATCTTTACTACAGTTTACATTTAGGCTGTATTCAAATTAATTATTGAAAGAATTTTTGCTCTTCTCCACAACTTATTTCTCCCTCTGGGTGATCTGTTCATGATCAGCACTCACATCTCCAAGAGGCCTAAAATAGGTGGAAGGTTTTGACATTTAGGGAGGTCAAACTGAAGAGGTTGGAAGAGTGTTTTAACTTGCAGGAAAGCATTTAATGTCCATTTACATTCAAGTTGTTCAAACAATTGTTATTAAAGTGGGATAAACACTAGTTTTCATCTCACCCATGCTGATACTTTTGGAAAGGACAAACACCCAACCCAGATATTCAGACCTAGAATTCAGGGTTTGAGGGAAAGGTTCAGACTCTTATCTGAATTTTGCGGAGTCTTTCTGGTTTGATTGCAATAGAATCTACAACCAGTGTTCCCAGTCTAGCAAATTTTCAGGCACAGATGCTGGGTGCAGGCACAGACTTAAAGACCCAAGTGAATTTTTGTCTGAGTAATCAAAGGGACTCACTCTCTTCCATGCCTGCTGGTGTTGTGGACATGAGTGGGCTCCTCCATTCACAAGAGAGTAAGGTCAGGATTTTCTTCCATGTCATTTTGCCATAGCAGATACAATCTGCTCTGGAGTACTTTGATGCAGAAAGGACTAAGACAAAATACATGTGTTTGCTGGGGATGTGTATAGGTAGGATGTAATTAAGAATCAGTATTTTATGCTGATATTTTGGTGTGCATTTCTTTCAGCAGAGAAATATTAGTTGCAGTAGTTTTAAAGTGTGTGACATTGTAAGCTCAGTTAAGGCAGGCTGAGGATTACGGGGCGTATTAGTATTAACCAATTGCAAAAAAATCCTTGACAAATTAAATGTCAACTACCCAGCTGTGGCTGCTGAAATTCAGATCCACATGCAAGATTGGATCTGGTGTGTATCTTTGCTATGCTGGAACACAGTGGCAAAAAGCAACGATATTCTCCTCTGCCTCTTAGCTAGCAGTTAATCGAGCTCTCTGTCTCAAATATCTTCTCAGTGATCAGGGGTTCTTAACTGCTCACATTTTTCATTCCTCCCATCACCTGAGAAGGCTTGTCTATTGTTAAACCAAGCAGCAGTGACTTCCCAGTAAAATAAGATGAAACAAAGCAAACCCTTTTTCTTGTTCTGTGAAGTCTTTTTAACTCTGTTGCAAAATACTTTTTCTACCTTAGTTATGAGTAGAAAAACTCATGTCACTTTGTACAGCATTTCAGTACCAAGCTCTTAAAAGTAATGCAATTGGAACTGGTAAGGACTTGGGAGGTCACTGAATAATGGCTATTCCATGCAGGAATTTTACCTATAGTGTATATATATTCCCTAGAGCTTTTCCAAGTCTTGTTTTTAAAAGTCTCCATTAATAGAATTTCTCTTGGGAAATTATTGAACATGGAAAAGGTTTCACAAGAAATCTTTCCTCTTAAATGATAAATCAAAATTTGGAGAGTTGTGCTTTTGTACACGAGTTCTGGTGTGCTGCCGGTCACATTCCATCTCTGAGCACTGTCACTGCTGTTGGTATGTCTGATGCACCATGTCTTTTCTAAGTGGGTCTGACCAGAAATTATTTTCATTTGGCATCCCTTTCCCTGGGTCACTGTGCTGTGTGGAGTAGATGAGAACAAACCCTCCTTTCTGGGATTTACTGCAATGCGTGACTTCTATATTCCTCCAGCCACACACCAAGGGCCCAGGCTGTCTGCAGTCACAGCTGCAGGAGGGACAGACAGACACTTGGGTTCAGGGGAGCAGTGTCAGACTACAAACAGTCATGGCAGGAGAATGGTGCCTTCCCCTTTCATTTGCAATTGTATTTGCCCTTGGTCATTTATTTTTGCTCTAACAATGAGGGACTTCCCTCAATCCAGAGTCAAGTCCTGGACTGAGCATAAGAGGATGGAGGTTTTGTAATTCATTGTGATTCAGTGTTCAGGAATGTCTCCCATATGAAAAAAAAAGCTCAGTAGGAGTATCATGAAGAGAAGCAAGAGGCTAGAGAAACTCAGAAACAGACCTGCAGACTAAGCATTTAGCAGGTGGTTTATACTGGCATTTCTTTGAAATGAATTTGAGCTATTAAACTCCTCTGTTAAATTCTGTCTATAGTTGGTGTAAGTACAGAGAAGCATAAATGAAGTCAGTGGAGTTATGATTAATTTAAATTAATGTTAAACATCTTAGGTAGTGCATCTATTTAATTAACTTATTACATGAGTCCTTTGAGAAAAGAAATTCAGTGATTTCTCCTGAAAAAAAAGTTATTCCATTATTCTCTTGTACTGATAATTTTAGCCCTCTCTCCTTTCTCTCCCTCATTTATATTTTAAAAACTTCTGTAACCCCTATCATGTGCTTCAAAGGTGTAGCCAGAGCTCCAGGTCTGCACAGATGAAGGGCAGCCCCTCTGGGCTGGGCTGTGGCACACTGGG
Source organism: Pseudopodoces humilis (assembly GCF_049639895.1). NCBI lineage: Eukaryota > Metazoa > Chordata > Aves > Passeriformes > Paridae > Pseudopodoces > Pseudopodoces humilis. The sequence continues at coordinate 10,356,011 of NC_142213.1, read as the reverse complement.
TCAGAGACACTGGCTCTGTGCAATGTTCTGGGTATGGAAAGAGAGGAAATATCTTGTGCTGTGGCAGAGCAATGACACAGTTCAGTGGGGAGAATGAAGTTCCCATTGTGGAAACTACTGTGTGCTCTAGCTCTGGTCAAAAGTGCCATTAAATCTTCAGTGCTCAAGAGGTTTTTCAATTCAGGTTGAAACTAGAGGTTAAATTCAGCTACTTCTAAATTTAGAAGTTGTGCATTTGATGTAAAATTTATTAGAACTGCAGGGTTTTTTCCCTATGTCGTAAAAATCCTACAAGCTGTTTTCTACAGAATTAAATAGAAGCCGTGTGTCCCTTAATTAGTTGCTTAAACACCACAACCTTGTTTAGCAGGATTTTGGTTGTTTGTTTGTGTTTTTTGTTACATATACCTGGAAAGTCTTCCTAGACATGGCTTCTCCCACTGTCTGAGGTAATTTTATCAAATACTGAGTACGGCCTTGTTCTTGTCTTCTGGTATTTGTATGGCCTGTACAAATATAGTGGGTCATAGCCTGAAAAATCAAATAATAATTGAAGACAAAGGTCCTGAATCTGGAAACCTGTATATTTCATGTTTCCAGACTGGATTTTGGAGGAATTGGTGTTTAGTGGCTCCTGTTGTTGTCTGGCATGTGAGTGCTCAGGGTCATTATTGGAAAGGAACTGCACTTGAGTCCCTACCCTCGCCTCAGTATCTCCTTTCCTGTATCAGATGTACATTCACCCCTAGAACCCATGAATGGGTTTCCATTCATGTCAGATCAGGTCCTCGCCTGTCTGCCTGAATTCATTCTGCCAGAAGCTTTCTTAACAGTCCATCACCAGAAATATACAGTGACCAGGCATCCATCTGTCCTAAAATCCAGTTTGCCTTTAACAGGATCTATGGAAAATGTTAAAACATTGAACACTTTATGCAGGTGTCTTTGGATGACTGATCACTTCTCTCTCTGTGGTGATGCAGACAGACCTTTGCTGAGCTTTTAGGGTGTTAGAGATCTCAGACCACCACTCTTCAATGTCATTCTCACTGGAGGGAACTTTTCTTATGAAGCTGTTTGGGTTTCATTAACTCTTCAGAGAAGTGAGTTGTCTTTCTTCATTCATTACTACTCTGTTCATTTTTAAGGATTACTCTTATTTCAGCTTAAGAAAAAATATCCAAATCCCCATGTCAATAGCCAATATTCTTTAAGATACATAAAGGCATTATACTGAATACTTCTGAAAAACAGACTCAGGGTATCATGAGCTGTTTGCTCCTAAATCAGTAGCTGGTTTGGAAAAATCAGCTGTGTATTTCCAGGTTCTTTTTAACCTTTCCCGGTGTTATGATATTAGTCCCTCTCCAGGACAGGCTGTCAGAGGCAGACAAGTATCTTTGTATAGCCATTTCCTTGGGAAACAATCACCATATCTTTGAAAAACTCCTTGGCAAAGTGCATGTTAACAGTAAATGCTGGGAATTTTAGGCGTTGTCAAGAAGAGCATAGGATTGAATCCCACACCTGGAATTTGGAAGATGCCAAAGGGAGAAAAGAGAACAAACGAGTGGAGGGGTTCAAATCAATTAGGTACAGAAAGAACAGCAGTCATGATGATTGAAAATAACAGTCCCTAGTTGTGAAGGTAGTTGTGGCAAGGCATAGCTTACTTTTTATTTCAGAACAATGTGTCAAAGGCAGCTATGCATCAGCTTCATGAAAAGACCTATTTTATGTCTTAATCTGATCCCTTGGTCTGTGTGCCTCTCATTAAAACCAGAAGTGAGACTTGTTATGCTGGGTGGAGAAGAGTATGGTGTGCTAAGTCTGCATCCTGGATCATCTCAAGTGAATAGGGTGATACTGTTCCTGTACTTTGGATTAAAAATAATTTGCTTGCCTAATGGTTTGCTGTTTTAAACACAACAATCACAAAACACTGAAGAGCTTCATCCCTCCAGATCCTACAGAAGAGTTTTGGCTGGCTGTTATTTAATGCAGACTAGATTTCCTCGTGGATTTAAAAAAAACCACCTCAAAGGTGTCTCAAAGGACAAAGATTTTCTCTGTAGTTCCTATTTCCTTGCACCAGACATATTTACATCTCATACGTAAATATCATCAAACTTAAGTTATTAATTCCTTTTCAATTAGTTTGAAATCCTCTGGATCCAAAGCTCATCCTTTTTTAATGTTTAGCTTTTAAATTTTTTTTTTTTTTTTTCTCCTAGGGCCATAAGAAGTGTGGACTTGGAGACTTTATTCAAAGAGAAATTAAAATCCCGCTTTTAGTAGGAGCTGTTGTGTTGCATGCAGGTCTGAGAAGGTGTCTGTGAGCTGGTAACTGTAGCCAGTGCTGCAGGCTGGATCGTATGTCCAGGCTGGTATTTCAGCCTCTTTAGTGTCCAAAGAGTTTTAACAGGACAAAAGGCCAATTTCAAGTTTGGCTATTTCAGTTTACTGGAATTGATGCTCAACACAAAACAAAAAACACAGTGGGGGTTGTGTCTTGTATTCAACAAAGGGACAACATATTTTCATAGGTTAAAAATGGACATTTTCCACATGCTTGTGTACAAAATAGATAAAATATGTGAGCTAACCTTCAACCTCTTCAGCTTGTCTCCTATTTCTGTGGAGAGACTCTGCTCCTCCGAAGCGTGGAGGAAGAGCTGTCCATGCTAATGAAGCCTTCCAGGACAGTGGCATGGTGTGGGCTGATGTAGGTACATTTTCATTCAAAGCAGAAGCCTATCTCTCCATGTGTTAAAACTGCACCTCACCCCGTGTTCTCACTCAGATGAAGGAACCAGAGTTCAGCTGGCACTGGACTCTACTATTTTGGCTGATAAGGTTCAGCGTAAACAAATGCAGGTCTCTGAATTATCTGGCATGAGGATCAGTTAGGGGTGCTGGCTTCCTATAGCCTTAATCTAGTTGGCCTAAATGATTTATAAACTGGCAACATGATAAATGTTGTTTTAAGTGGACAAATCACATTGAAGAGGTGTAACTTTCTGTCAGTGTGTAACATGACCGCCTCTCTTAGGGGAAGAATAACAATCACAAAGAGCAGTAAAGGTAACAGGATCACTAGTAGGCATATTCCTTCTCTACAGCATAAATCATTAGAGGGGCACTTCTTTCCTTCCCCTTTGCTTGCCCTTCTTCGTCCTTTCTTCCTTCTTTCCTTTTTTTTTTTTTTTTTTGGTGCTATTCTCTAGCACTTCCATATCATTTTGGAAAGTTAAACCCTCCACTTGATTTGTGCTGCACCTTCTTCATAAATCTATGAAACTTGTCTCCATCAAGCTGTATTTTCCATTAAAATATGGTTCCCAGGTGATTTTCAATACTATGAAAAACATGTAGCCATAAGTCTTTTACTGATTGTTTATTATCTGTTTAGGTGCTCCTGAGGATTTTGACAGCTAGGCCTTGTATCATATGTAATGTAATAAAAGTGGATGTCTTCAGCGTAACAGGAATAGCTGGGCTTTCATTTCTGTTGCCAGGGCTGTATTTGTTTTCTGTCTGTTGGTTTGGTTTTTTTAACCTGAAACTTTGAGTCTACTCCAAACCAGGTCAGTTTAAACTTTGTGTTTTCTTTGCTATATGGATGAACAAAACCCCCAAAATAAAATCCAAACAAAACACAACAACAATTTTCCTTTTATAAACAGCACAGGAAGCACAAACAGAGATGGTATTTACACTGTTGCAGGAGTAGATTTGCTTCCACAGGTTTCCAGTATGGACACACTGCTCCACCTGTGATTGCAGGAAATGCAGCAGGACATTCTGTATGTCTGTCTTGGATACGAGTAAGAGGCATGCTGTGGGTCGCCATGTATGGAGCTGCTCACCAGTAGCTGTAAGAAGTTAATGCTTTAAGAGGCTGCCTTGTGATGAAGTTTGTGAGAACTGATAGGAATCTATTAAAAATGTCTATCTGTGAGCAAAAGTGCAGTTCTTTTGCAGGCAAAGTTACCTCTGGCCTTAAAGGGAACTTTACATTAGGATTACAGGATCAGCCAGTATTTAAGCACTGATTATCTGGTAGAACACAATAAGGCTGGCTGAGGAATAAAACCTTACCTAAACCCAAATAGAATGCTGTGAGTTCAGTTTGTCAAGTCTGTGTATTATTCCATATCTTATTATCACAAGGAAAGCCATAGTCATCCTGACAAGGGAGCCCCTGGAAGCCTTTTCAAGAAAGTTTAGGGAAGTTTGGCAGGATGGCCCCATCAGAGAGGGAAGGGAAAGAAGAAGCTGTCTTGGAGGTGGGCTAGGAGAAGTGGACTAGAACATAGTTGCTGACTCTGTGGTTAATAGCAAGGCCAGTCTTGTGTGTTGACTCATCATTTCCTCATCAGTGGAACAGGGAAGTATTGATTATTATTATAAACCAGTGCAGGACTCAGAAGGAAAATAACTAATAATTATTAGGACAATTTGTAATTTAAAGGTCAGCTTTATAGCAAGCAAGCAAAATAATTTACTATGGTCAGGAAAACTACTCAGCTTTGATTCCAGTGCCTTTATAATATGGAATGTCCTCTCCCTGCCCTGCAAAGAGATGTTGTCCCAGTGGTATTCACACAGTGGTTACACAGATTTGATATAACCTTGGGTTTGCATTGTATCTTCTCCAGTTGGACCTCAGAAATGGTTGTCCAATGAGAAACTACCATTCCCTAAATGCTTGGTAAAGCACTTAATTGTGAAAATAACTAGTTTACCTCACATCAATTTGAAAAATTACTCATTAATTTTTGAGGTGCAGCCGCCTTCCCTGGAGGACAGAACTACTGATCTCATCTGTACCTAAAACTTGGCTTTGCTTGTTAGCAGGCGTGTCTGATCTGCAAATGAAATTTGGCTTACTGTCTCAGTTTCCTTATAAACAGCCTTGGCTGCACCTTTGGCAGAACACATGATAATTAAACAGTTGTGGCTTACACTGTACAAGCTGAACAGAGCTGTCAGGGAAGAATTTAGATGACTGTCATACAACACAGAAATACTATTTCCTCTGCTTTTCAGTGGCATTTTCTAACAAAGCTGAAACTCTCTACAAGATACGTGAGCTTAAAATAGTCGTAGTTTGCTTTTCTTTCTTATTATTTCCTTAATATACTGTTATTTAAGCCTAAATTATCTGTGCAGCTGGTAGAGAAATAAGTCAAGATAGATTGAGAACAGGGTTTTGAAGGAGCTGAGATCTGAATCAGAGCCACTACCAGAGAAATATTTCCTTTACATACATATGTTTTAAAGTATCCAGATCTTGTTTAAGTATAGTGAATTGTTAAAACCCTCTGGAGGCAGTTAACAGCAGACTTCTACCAATGCAAACTCCACTGATAGATGTGCTAGGCACATTTTTCAGTGTTTGAAATTAGATTTTCTCAAAACTGAAATAACTGATTTTTAGTAGGTTTTAAAAAATATATTTTGTTTTCAAAACAAAGTTTTGTTGGATCTTTATTTCCACTGGACTCTGGCCATTACTAGCTAAGTAATTCCACATGCGGACCTCTTGTTTTCTCAATTATTTTCTTCTGCCTTGCTTTCAGTCTGCACAGTTGCCATTCTCTGCCCTCAGTTGTGGCTGTAGGGATTTAATCTTCTGAGCTTCAGCTCTCCTTTGCCCACAGTGTCCAAGGAATGTTACAGGGCATAGCAGGGAAATTGAACCAGGATGTCCTGAGTCTTCCCAAAGTGATGCATAGTGTTCACAAAGGTTTTTCTGGTCTCCAAATTTACACCCAGTGTGTTCTTACATCCTTAGTGTAATATTTTAGCACTGATTCACTCCTGAAATGAAAACCTCTTGAAGAGCAGAGGTTGATGCAGTTAAAATCCTCTGGGTTATGATCATTTAGAGCCAAATGGCCCACTGGTTAATGTCATTTGCCTTACGACCAATTATTAGGTATTTCCTTATTAAGCAGAAAACCTCTTTTGCCCAGTGTTGTAAACCAACTTAATAGCACTTCACAGCAGTTAGAAAAAGAAAATTGGGGAAGTAGGCTTAATTTACTGGCCATTTCAGTATTTGAGATTTTTTTTAATTTTATTTTTAAATGAAAACTGAAAATCAGAATATTTGTCTGAATATTACCTCAGTAAGGACATTAAAATTGGAATATATCATATCTTTAGTTCTGACACCCTAAAAGGATGTCACTGCTGAACATCTTGGTGCTGTTGTTTTGAGGGTTATGAAACTGAACTGACCAGCTTGGGAGAAGGAAAAATCTTTCATTCACCAGTTGTCCTACCTGCCCTGATGCCCCTTTCCAAGCCAGGCCTACAAGCTCTATTTTCTTCTACATTAGTGCACCAGATTTTCCCAACTGGTTACAGAGTTCTTGTAGTTCCTGGTGGACTGCACAGATTTGGTAACAATTTGCTTCATCTAACTTTGAACATCCACTATTCTTTTTCCAAATACTGTGATTATATGCCCTGTGCCTTTCCTCTTGGCTGTTCTGGGAAATGATCATTCTCAGCTTTCCCAACCCCAGGTCATTTATTCCCCTTTTTTCCTTGACAGGAAGGATAGTTGCTTTATATGTGTGCAATAAATGTGCATATATATATATATATATGCATATATATATATATAATATAATGTGTGTATAAATGCTCTATGTGTGTTTGCATACAACATTCAGTACATATTGACCAATTAGTTGGCAGCCTTCTTTTACTAGCTGAGTTGTGGGCTTTTAGTCTCCTGTCATAGAATATGTTCTTCATGCACCTGAACTTCCTACTTTCCTTTTTTCTACTCCTGTTTCAGTTTGAATTTGCCTTAATTCTGATGCCCTAGGTGGGGAGATCCATACCCAGTTCTCCTAGGCCATTTGGTATAGAGACTTGGCCCATTTTTTCAGGGCTGATGTGCCTTGACTCATATTCTAGGATTTTGTTTTGCTTTTTATGTCCAGATCAGCAAGCTTGATTGCCATCCTATGAATGATAAATATGCCCAGGTCACTGTCAGCTGAGATGTTCGCTCTTCCCTGCAAAGTTATTATTGTTATTTGTCCCTGAAAGCATTCACTTTTTACGCTGATGAGTTTTTTACCACTATTTCCAAATTTCTAGTTCATCCCTTTATTCTTGTGGAAGTGGTCTGGCCTTGCCTGTGGGCTGATAAAGCCTCCCTTGGGCTGGAGCAGATTTCCACTCTCACCTTTGTAGTCTGCATTTGGAAGAATCGATTCATTACCTTGGTGACCGTGGTCTGCAGTGAGACAGCAAATGTGTGGCCACAGGATGTTCCAAGATCTCTGTAACTGGCCATGTGTGTGAACACAGGTGCTCCCAGCTCCTTGTGGCCATTTCCCAGGAGCAGGCTGTAGCTAATATCCTCTCACAGTGCCTGTAAAAGACTCCTGTGCCCTAGACTAATCTATCTGATGGAATAGGATGAGTTTCAACTACTAAACCCTCCCTCCTGAGGCCAAATGCTTTAAAGTAAGATCTGATGCAGATCTTTATCCTAGGACTGTCAATAATGCTTTCAGAGCACGTCACCTCTTTTTCCTTTCAAATGTAGTTTATTAATTTACTGATCTTTCTAAGTCAGGTAGCAGTTAGTATATGCTATTGTGTGAATTGGGTGGAGTTGATTTAATTAATAAATAGTACCACTTTTAGTTTAAAATTTGCATTAGTGTTGCCAGTAACAGCATAAAAAGTCATAACTATGAGCCCTCCTGTCTATACATACACACTAAAATGAATAATTTAGTTACAAACTTCCCCAAAATTAAAGCTGCAACTCTTTTCTGTGTGTCTTCTGACTCTGAAGCTTTCTGAAGTGTTTCAGGCTTTTTGCCACTACTGTGACGCCTAACAGAAACTCCCTTTGTTAAAATGCTTTTATTGAAGATCACTTAGCTACAGGGCTTGAAACATTTTAACAGAGTTAAACCAACAAAATCCAAGATGATGCAGTGAAAATAATGAAATATTACTTCTCCCTCCACCAAAAAACACCAAAACAAAAAGCCAAAAAAAACTCCAGGTCTTTGCATAGGTGGATCCAGAAATATTTCTCTCTTTGGTCATAGTAAGAAATAAAGTTATTTCCCCAGGTGGTGATGCCTTTGAGAAATGTGTGGAGTGCTGCTCAGTAAGAAGTTGACCTGCTTGTCTCCAAACCTTTGAAATGAGGGTTTAGTGCTGCAAAGGGGTTCATGCACATGGGCACTACCATGGACACGCAGCTGAGACTCCAGAGTCGGCTTTAATAAAGGAGATGTGGCCTGGCTTGTGACAGCACTGTGGTTTCCATTGTCCAGAACCACAGGCCTTTGCATTCCTTATTGTATTTATGAAAATTATTTGATGCTGTGAATAATTCAGAAAATTTCAAGATTATTGGCCTGCCTTTTTAATCTGGTGTTTTGTTTTGCTTTTAAACACATTCGTTTTCAAACTTGTGGTTTCCAAATGGCTACAACTGTCATTTCTCTCAGGCATAACTCAATTAGGGAAAATCTCATGGCACTTCATATTTTTTGGTTTATATGGAGAAATTCCCTGTCAAGAATAATAACATTTTCTAGTTGTGAGTTCTTGGGTTTGCAATCTTGGAATGTGTTTTCCATGGGTCCTCATAATTTTTCATGCTAGGGTGAACATTCTTGCACTTTGAATATTTGGTAAAACAAATACACAAGAAATACACAAAAAGTTACTAAGTATAAAAATGGGAATGAATTTTACAAGGGATTCCCAAGTATTTGTGAAACATTGTCCCTTGCACATCTTCTGCTTTTGCCTGAAGAATTGGTCTTCCCTTAAACATTCACATTTAAGCAGCTGGATTCATTATTGAACCAACTATCAACAACCAAGGGATATGGCCTTTATCAAATTTAATAAACCTTTGAGGACTGCAGAAAGAATACACTTGTCTTTAAAGATCAGCCTGTCCAAATGAAAACTAAACAGAAACTCAGATCAAATTCTTGCTTGTGGATGCATTGTGAAAGCCAGCTGTTCAGTGTTTTGCAATAGAAATTAGTAATTTTAACAAAGCATTATACTTCTTTTGATGGCCTACAATGTTAATTCTCTGTCTTGTTTTTTATCTTTCTCATTTTTTTCCTTCTCCTTTGACATGGAGATCAGAATCTGGCCTATATGTTGTAATATGTTAAGAGAAGTATACAAATACAAGTGTGTCTAAATATGTGAATACAAGTTAGGCTATTAATTCAAAGCGCCTTTCCATGTTTATTAATGTTCTGTGTTATGAGATTAAAGCTATAATTTAGAGTTACAGGAATTATAGACGACTCTTTAGCAACTCATATACTAACCATAATAACTTTTAAAGGGTGGAGTGTAATTTATTCAACACTGTAAGGAGAAAAAAGGTAAATGAGTTAGCTTAGGGGTGGGGCAGCAGCAAACTGCTGGTGGAGACTCTTACTCCCTGAGGTGATAGAGGTTAAATGCATTACAGAGCTTATAGGCTGGCTCCCTAGAGAGAAAGGGGGCCAGACATTTCTAGCTGACATGTCAAGGACACCACACATTTGCCCTTCTGACTAATGGCACGATACTGAGCTGATAGCAAGCTGCGGCGGCAATTTTCAGAGAGAAAAATGGAACACAATAGGTGGCTCCTAATTAGAGAGGAGGGCAAGATGCTGGCACAATCTTAGTGTTTAAGAGGTCCACTGACTGAAGGCACAGTGAACCCGAGACCACTAAAGCAAACTTGGAATATTATTGAGGCATTATTGGCCAAGAAGGCAGTTTAGGTGAAGTGTCCACAAAGAAGCCTTCTAAAGTCTGGACATTAAATCAGGCCAGGTCCTGTGCCACTGAAAAGAGTCTGCTGCTTCAACTGGTTGTATAAATGGGTTGTCTCTCAAGTTTCCACTCTAATTCACTAATTTTACTTAAGAGCAGCAGGACATACATAGAAACAGGAGGGAGGGGTACACTACAATGATGGAGGGGGGATGTGTCAGTGGATATGCACATGAAAGAAGATGCCTGGGGAGTGGCAGGATTACTGTGTGAAGGAGAGAAAGTTGTAAGGAGATTAGAGTATAGAAGTGAGTAAAGGGAAGACTTGGAGTAGGCAGGTGGAAGTGCAAAGAGGGAAGGAAAATGAGAAAGGAGGGGCCCTGTTGATCTCAGCGTCACAACTGGAACCAAAAGCTATTTCACATTAAATGTGGGTACTCCTGACTCTTAAAAAAACCCAAAAAACAAACAAACAAAAAAAACCCCACAAAAAACCAAACCCGAAACACCAAACAACACCACTTATGTTGCAGAGATCTTTTTAGCTAGCAGATGTTACTAACATATTAATGAGGTAACATATTAATGAGGCTTGGACCTGGAGAAACACAGCGAGCCAAAGCTGTGATTCCTGTTTGCAAAGCTGTTTTATTGCAGATGTTTTAAATCTCATCAGAAAGTTATTTGTTTCTTTTAATGTCTTTTTAACATCACTCTTCATTAAAGTCCCAGATACAGAGGGGACTACATAAGTAAGCAAGTCTTGAATGAGGAGCCGTGTGTTAGGAGAGCAATGTTGCTGCTTTATGAAAAATCTCTTGACAAGTCTTAGACATTGCCCTGAAGAGCTTGATGGGAAAATGAGAGCAACATGAGAAAAATAAGGACTTAAAGAAGATCAGCACCATTCCAGTATTTTCTTCTGTACTGAGTCAGACCTTCTGACAGAGGAGATGAGAAACTGAAGGTGTGGGTTTTACATGTTGGCTAGAATGGGTTTTAAGCTTGGCTTCTTGTTAGCAGAGATGTGTAAATGCTGCAATAGATCACACTGAAAGGTAGGTGGAAGGAAATGTTCCATTGATTAGGGTACATGGCACACAGAGAGCAATAAAAAACTCATATCTACTGCTCCTCTGCCAGGCTCTTGCCTTTCCAGCAACCTCTCTTGCCCAACAAGCCTCAAGAATGCACACTCCCTTAATCCTCTGCTGGGAGGTTTGGGGCTTGGTGGAAGAAAGGACCTTCAGCAGCAAGAGGGAGGGTTGTTTGGAGAATGAAATTCAGTAAACTCCAACCTCCAAGTGAACCTGCTGGGACTGATTTGCTGCCAGCCCCTGGGAACAAAACTGCAGCACTCAGTTCCTGAATCCCATCAGCTCCCACAGCCTGGAGGGTTCACACTGCTCTATCTGGCACCTCTTCCCATGTCAGAACAAGGCATTGTGTGTGTGATTTCAACATGCTTCTGGTTTTGTTCTAACTGCCAAGAAACACTAGTTGCATTATTATGAAATGATTGAGGAGTATTTGCTCATACAAATTATTTGTTTTAAGAGTTTAGTAATTAAATGTCAACACAGAGTGTTGGTGTCAGAAAAGCTCTTGTGTGAAAGCCCTGCTCCAACTTGAAACTACAATACACTGTTTCTCTTCTCTCAAAACAGATTTGTTTGAAACACCCTATTCAGTAGAACGCATCTCGCGGTAACACGCATGGTCTTTGGCCTTCAAAGGCACCCTTGTGCAAAGGGCGTGTTGCATTAATTTGTTCAGCCAATTTAGGGTGTGTGGCATTAATTTGTTTGGCCAATTTGTTTAGAATCTGGCAGGGCATAGGCACCCAGTGCAATGTCTGTGCATAATGCCTGTGTCATCTCTACAGCAGATCTCAAGAGCAAGAGATTTACTGCGTGATGCCGGCCACACCTTGAGCTGCTGCTCAGGGCAACAAAGGTAGGAACCGAGGCAACACAGTGCTTGCTGAGGGCAAGTATGGAAATGCATTTTATACTTTGAACAACTGGTTTCCACACACTGTGCCTGAGCTACAGGAGTAAGCGCTGCTACGATTTCACTGCCAGCACTGACTGTGCTCACCTGGGGCACAGAGGGTATAATCACACCCACAGTAAGCCCCACTCCACCTCAGTGAAAAGCCACACACAATTCAGTATGAAATGACAGCTTTTTTTTGATGCAGTAGTGTGTAGCTCACTGCAGAATGCTAATGCTAATGCCCATTGAGCTTTTGACTTGCATAGAAATAATGTATTTTAATCCTTTATAATTTTGTAAGATGCTTCTTTCTCATTCCTATTTTCTGCTCAAGATGAATGGTAATGTGCTTTCCAAAATATTTCTTTGTAAGGACTGGCTAGTTATAATTAAAAATTGCAAAAGTGACCAGACCAAGGTGAAATTTAAAAATAAACAGCTGTTGTTCAAAGTGTGAATGCTAATTGACTTCAACAGCACTAGGTTTTAGTTTGAATTGTTGATTAAAATCCTTGTCTTTTCCCTTTTTTGTCCTAATAGGCAACAAGATCTGGGATTGGAGCTGATGGAAAAGACTGTAAAACTTTCTATTTTCCATTTAAATTTATTTTTCACAAACGTCTATAATACCAGATAGTTTTCTTCAGCATTTAAGCTAAATGTTCTGAGATTTGTCTTGTGGTTCTGGGAACACATCTATATTCTGAGAGAGACAAGCATTGAGGTTGGTGATGTTATGGAGGAGCTTTTGCTTGGTTTTAAGTCAGGTTCTTTCACCCTCTATCCCTACATTGTTGAATTTAACAGAGCAGATAAAGGCAAAAAAGGGTACCAGGCCTAGATGTGTATACATCTAGACTTTCTTATACACATTTATATTGTGAGCTGCTGTCAAATGATAGAGTAGGCCAAGAATTTTGTACCATTTATAAATGTGTACAAATACAGTGGTTTAAAAACGCATGTACAAAGTCACCAGGCTTATTCACTGGGCACCTGGGAGTGAGGTGTCACTGAGATGCTGGAGACTGGAACTTGTGCTTTCCACATCACGAATGAAATGCCAAAAAAAATCAGGTGTGCAGAAATGCTCCCATTCCCCAGAATAAGACTTCACATTTCAGAGTGTGTTAAGGATACTAATGGATGACCTACAGTGAGCTGTTCACTGTGCAATCTAAAGCCAAGGGCTTTATGTCAGGCTTAGAGATTTTGAATGGTAACACACTTTTCAAAGAGCCTAAAAGTAATTAGCCTTTCACTCCAAGTTGACACACTTATACTTTTAATATCAGGAATAAGGAAAAAGACTAAGGCTTCTAACCTCAAATCCATAGCAGCTTAGGCACTTTCACCTCACTGGTTTTGTTATGACAGCTCTTTGTTTGGCTGATAGTGAGTGGTGTTTTGAATAGAGGTGCTTTTGCTTTTGCTTTGCCACTTTCTGGTAATAAGGGAGGACTTGGAGGTTATACAGCAAGGTGCTAATTGACATTAACACTCAAGACAGGAAATGCTGACACAATTTAAAATTAACATCCTGTCAATATACTGCTGACCTGTGTTAAATGTGTACTTTGTCAAACTTTCAGAATTAGATTTTAATACAGAAACAGTGTAATGGTGGGAGTATTGCTGGTCTTGAGAAAAGTGAATTTAATACAGTGAGAAGTCACTCAATTTACCTTTTCTCAAGCAAGGAAAGTCAAATATTGCCCCAAACGGTCAAATATATATATAAAGCCATCTAAGACAGCTAAAAATTATATTTTATTTTTCCATTTTCAATTACTAAAAGAAGCTGTTCTTCAGTTCTTAGTTTATTTTAGATGTTCCATTATCAATGATAATGATTCCTAGATTTTACAAAATACTGTGACAGATATATGGCATAATGCACCAAGCCAAGCTAATTGAGTAACTTACCAATAAATTAAAATGAAAAAAAAAAAAAAAGGCTGACAGAAAAAAAACCCCACAGCAACAGATCACAAAAGTGTCTTATTTGCCAGTGTGTTATTAATTCCTTAACTACAGAGCCATGAGGATATTTCCACTTATTAGTGACTCCTGGGGTAACTGGAGAAGAAAAAATGGTATCATGGCACTAGTTCTCAGACAAATAGTTGTTAAAAGCTACACAAAAACTTGAAGCACAGTGCAGCTCTGGGTTTGTACTTTTCTTTGTACTCTGGATGTTGCATTTTCCTTTGCTTTATAGATGACAATAGCTAATTTTGTGTAAAACTACCCCATTGACTGCTCACATGCAGTCACTGGTGGTACCCTTGGAGTGGCACACTCACAAGCTGTTCTGTAGCTCTGAAGGAGAAAAGGGTGCTGTTCACTGTCAGGCCAGCCAGAGCCTCCTCTTTGGGAAGGTGGAAGGCACGAGACAGAATGATGCTCGTAAGAGAACCAGAGCATGCTGGGTGTGGTCTGATCTGTGGAGGAGGCTGTCTGCTGAACATTAATCAGAGGTTGTCCCAGGCGTTTGGAACAGCACGAAGAGAGGCACGCAGCCAGGAAAAGGTGATGAGGAAAAAGGAAGCAATCGGAGGAGAAGATTGGGCTGCGTGGAAGGAGGTGGAGCAGGGCAGTTTGAAATGGGACGTGCTGGTAGGAGCGGACCTGCGCAAGCTCAGGGAGTGTGGAAACGTTTCAGGAAGGTGGTGCAAGCTGCATATCACTCCTGGCAAACTTTCTCTAAGAAAACAGTAAGTGGGTGGCCTGTTGCTGTATGCGCTTCCCACTGACGGTTCCTGGGAGCGGGCCAATATTGTGTGTTGCAGTTAAGGTTACAGTGAGACTGGAAAAATATTGGCTGTAGCCCTCGTTCTGCAAATTATTTGCACAGGGCACCTACTTCCATTAATAACGAAGTGCTCTGAAAGGCGACCGTCTCAGTTTGAGTGTGTGAAAAGGGGGAAGGTGCTCCCGCAGGGACACACGGGTCTAGTGGAAAGGGATTCTTTAGAGCAGCCGCCACACTAGGTGGAAAACCTCTAAAGCAACAGCTACTGGGTGATCTTATCCTGTGTTACGAGGTACTAGTCAGGCATATAGGAAAGCTGCTCTGATCTGGGGTGGAAGAAAATGAAAATTGTAAATGGAACATACACTGGAGACTCGGACCTTTTCTCTGAACTTATTTGGCAAAAGACTCTCAGAGCAAAATAGTCAACATCAAATGGTCTGTTTTGCTCTGTTTTAGTTCTTTCCCACTAAAAAAATGTCTTATTTGCCATTTTTCTGTTGAACAAAAGCTAGAGCAATTTCTCAGTAAGGAGCTCAACTATCATGGCCCCACTGTGCTCTTGGGGAGAAAAAAAATTGCCTTCCACTACAAAATGTTTACATTGGCTGCCGAGGTTTCTCCTGATTTCCTCTGTTGGGAATGAATAATTAGGAAGTGAACTGGGAGGTGAAAAAGGCCTCTATGTGTTTAAGTCTAATGTCACAGCTTTCCAAGGACAAAGCTTTTAGTACATAGAAAGGTTTCTCTGTCAAGCAGATGAATTCAATAGCTAAGCAAGACAGCAAGAAGAGGAGTCAAACAAAGCAGAGAATTCCCAGTAGGCATCTTTTAGCATGCACTTACGACAGGTACTGCATGAAATGGATGCAGAGCACACATATGTGGGACACACAGGCAACACACATAAGGTGTTAATAGTCTTAGCTGATGCCAAGGAAGAAAAAGAGCAGACAGGGTCAGCTACTGTTTCCTGAGCTAAATGTTCTTTTTCTTATGGTGGTCAGAGCCAGGGGTAGTTTTACAATGTGCAAAACATGCACTTGTAATTAAAGTGAAACTCACACTGACAAAGGGGATGGTGAATGTTGACCTCACATGCTGCATCTGTAGAGCATTTGGGGACACATTCTTTCAGCAGAAGTGATGTTGGCTTCTGAAATTCTCTTTTAATAAAGGGTGAACAGGAATAAAGTTCTGTGTTAATTTGTATGCATGGCATGAAGCCATTTCTCAGGAGAAGGCAGTGCTCATGGTACTTTGGAATAGAGAACTACTCCTTTATATTTTTTAAATTCTCCATTCTTCTATTTAAAAACAGGGTTTTTGCCATTGCTTGTAAGCAGTTGAAGTTGGAACAGTAAACAGGAGAAAGTATAAGTAAAGTCTGTTTACTTATGAAAATCTCTGATTGTTTTCTGCTGTATTGTTCAATACTATGTTCACATAGCTATTTAGGCAGGTAAGTCCCCAATGTACCTTAGTAACACATCTACCCAAGTCTGGCTTGTAAATTTCCTTGGAAATCTACCCTTTTAGAAGAGACTTGGAATAGGAGCCACTGAAAACTGTCCATTTTCAGATGCATCCTGGCTGATATAGGTGGGCCTACAGAGAGAAGAGTGGAATTTCTGTCAGAACCAGTGTGTTACTGAGCCCAAGAAGGTAGATGGGAAGTCAGTCCATAGGAATACAGAGGTTCAGATCCTCAGCTGTTGAGTCGTGGCTTGAACTGCTCTTTTCTGCTTGTCTGGAGAAAGATCTCTCCCCTGGTGTTTTGAATTGAAGATTGCTGGGGAAGACAAGAAAATCTGCCCCCCTGCTCTAGCCCTCCTAGACTTTTTAATCTCCTGCACTAACCAAAGAATCAACAAGTATATCATCTTCCTTCCAGAGAGATAAGAATCTCTAAGAGGCAGAGCACTCTGCCTTCCAACAAACTCATGCATAAAAGGCTAATTTAGAGGGCGAGATATCTGTGTATTTTGGACAAATGGGGAGTTGAAGGGATTCTTTTTATTCCTCCCATTCCCTTAGCCTTGGCCAGTGAGTGCAGGTTGAACGTATGACTTTACATTATGGAGCACCTCTCCATCACCCAGGCCTTTGTCAATTCACCAAATGTGACAATTACAGCATTTCAGAGATGAGACTTTCTAATCCTATTACTCATTCATCAACCTGCGGATGATAGCAGAAGCCAGATCGAACAGTGCCAAAAGAGCAGTGAGGAGCCTTCTCCAGTGCTGTGAAACTAGGCTTAGCTCAGGCACAATAGGTGTGTAATTTAAGGTTTTGTTGAGCTGAAATCCAATCACATACTTGACTGGTAGATCACAGAAAGACACAGACAAAAAGAATGAGATAATTCTACCTCACACAAACACTTGAATCCGGCTTTGACTTAATAACAAATGTGTGATCAACCTTACACTATTTCTTTCTTTTTTATTTTTTTTAATTTTTATTTGAACCTAGAAATGGGATGGCACTGAAATACTTTGCCTACTTGGGTGTCAGCCAATAATATGAAGAAAAAAAATACCAAAGGAAATGGAGGTACTTAGATAAATAAATCTAAAAACTACAGATGCTCATTATATGAAAGATAATCAGAAAATTTAGCTTCTTCCAGGCTTAGCTCAGTGTTCTCTTCTCAGCATCTGGTACCTGTTGCTTTTCAAAAATGGGGAGGATCTAGCAGAAATATGAGGAGAACAAAGCAGAAAAAAAACCCAACCTTGACTATAGGAAGAAAAACTATACTGTGAACATTATTGCCCTCTCTCTCTAGCTACTAAAATGCTCCTTTTACACTGTCCTGTTTCAGACATGGGAGCTCCTGTGTGTGGGCAGGTGCTGGGTGCTGCAGCCCTGCACCACTGTGGTTACATAACCACACACAGGGGACTGGGGCATGGAGGAGAGGAACCACTGTTTGCACAGAAACAGAAAAGTGAATTCACCCCTTCTGTGTTTAAAGGTGTAGCTTTTCATCAGATAGTGTGTTATTTATATTGGGTTTTGTGAAGGATGGTCTCCAATACAGGCTAGGAGTGGCCTTTAATATTAACAAAATTAAGTGTAAGGCATGTAAGTTAAAAGCTTTGGGAAGAAAGCTCCTTGGAATAGGAATGTTCACATTTACATCCATCATCAGTGCTTCCACGTAGTGTAGCAGTCCAGCTTCTCTGGCCAAGTCTTCTGTGAAGACCAAACTTAAAAAAAACCACATTTCCGCAGTTTCTTTGGGCATCTCAAGCTCTTTGACAAACTCAGTGGGATTAACTGTACATGGAATTTGGTGCTAGCTTGTAGGTGTCATGACATTCAGACACATATAAACCACAAACTAGAGGAGACATTAAAAACCTGAGAACAAGCCCACTTCTAGGAAAAAAAGCGGAGTTTTAACAACTCAGGCCTGGCAGAGGAACAAGAACTTTAGTGTAGTGGTGGAGAAAGTATGGGGTTTTAAAGTCTGCAAATCAAGAAATGCTTTCAAGCCACATTACTTGAGTGGATATGTAAGGTTCCAAATACCTGAGACCAAATTACATGTCCAGGGAATCTCTGAGGTGCAACCAGCTCATGAACACGGGCAGGGTAAAACTCGTGGAAGGCAGCTGAGAGCTCCTCTGCAGCCACCAGAAACACCTGCACTGTGCCTGTGCCAAAGCAAAACAGCCAATCCCTGCTGTCAGTGATGCAGTGAGGAGAGCAAAAACCCAAGAAGCCCAGAGAGACAAAAAGGAAGGGGAATCCTGGGCATTTAAGGGTTAAATTAAAGTTTGAAACTTGGCACTGGTCATGAAACACCAAAATTCAAGCTATGTTTTGCTAATTAAAAAGAATATTAATTACTAATTTGCAGGATATCAGACTCAGTAGCATACAGAAACAACATCAATTGAAAGATTTTTTTCTTTTTTAATAAGTGAATTAATGGAGAAAAATCCTACAGTGATGAAGCTCATATTTTAACATGACAGAGGGAGATATTTTCAATGGCTCATAGGAATACAAGGAGATTGAGATATGTTCCAAACACAGGGAAAAAAAAGATATCCACAACACAGTATAATCTGAGAAACTCAAATGGGGTTTAATGTGGTTCCCAAACTGCAGAGATCTCATAAACATAGTGATTTCCTTTAGCAGTATAAACTCTGACATTTGACCAGACAATTGCCTTGGGGACATTAGCTAAAATAGCCTCAGCTTTAAAATTGAAATATGAACTTCTAAAGGCTTTGGTAGTTGCTTTCCAGTGACACTGAGACAGCTAACATGACTAGTGGCTGCTGCTGGATATATCAACATCCCTAATTTAGAAATAGGCTGGAGATTTTGCCTGTTGAGCTGCAGACACCCGCTGATCTGGAAATGTTCTTTCCCTTTTGTTTGCACGTGTGGGTTGCTCAGCTGCCTTTCACCAACAAGAAGACAGGTATAGTTTTCACCATCCTTTTTGCCTGTCAGGAAGCCAACACGATTGTCAGTGGTGTGTGGCAGAGTTGGAATGCTGGGGTGGTGCTGCAGCTCCTGGGGTGTGTTCACAGGGGTGATCCCACAGGGGTGGGACAGACCCTTACATGGCTTGGGGAGAGCCGTGCAGGGTGGCACAGAGGCAGCTGTTGTCCTCCATGTTTTGGGGAGGAGGTATCAAGCATTTATGCTCTTAGCTGGCAGGTTTATAATTCCTTTTCCTGGTAGGACACAGTTTGGGTTCCTTTGTGCTGCAGGCTCAGCTCGCCAGGGGCTGGGAGTGCATCACTCACTGGGAGCATGCCCTGAGGGTGAGCAGCAGTTGCCAGGACAAATGCAATTGTTGGTGGTCTCAGGGGGGCTGCAAGTGCTCTCTGTGGGAGCTGTTTGATGTTGTTGACCCCACACTGTATCAGGAGGGGAAGGAGGAAACTGCATTCAGCATTCTCTGTATAAGTACATCTGCTAATGACCTGTGCCTGGTAAGGTGTAAACGTATGCGTACAGGCAGCACTTTGGCAAGTGCCCTCTCTTTGTAGACATGCTTGCACATTGTATTGTATTTTTATTCAGCATACTCATTTATGATGTTATATTTCTGTAAAGTGTTAGCCAGAAATTATTTTTGTTGCTGCTGGCTTTTCAATATCCTGGAGCAGCTAGAATGCTTTAGACTGTGCAGGTGAGCATTTGCTCACCCGTGTAGGCCCCTGACCCATCTCTCCTTTAGCAACCAAATCAGCTGTGGGGATATCCATGTGATTTTCCTGCTTTTATCCAATATAATAAAGACAACAAGGTAAACCAGCTTATGGGTCATGCTCTCTTCCCAGCCACTGAGTACTTTGTATTGTGCACTGTCAGTAAGTAAGGACCTCTTTGGTGATATGGTCCCTTCAGCTCCATGGGCTCATTCTCTGCTCACCACCTCTAGGTGTCTGTGGATTTCATCAGGACACCACATGGTGAGGAGAGTCTGGGACAAATCTGGTCTTTTCCTAACTTCTCAAATCAGAACAACCAGAACTTCTTCCTCCTTGCTCTCTTCCACCCAGCCTTTGCCTTGCCCCCTATGGCCCTTTGCAAACCTGTGTGAGCTGTCAGAAAGCCGGCTGTCTCTCTAAAATCCTGCTCTCTGGAGTAGCCTTTAAAAGGTCAACCTCCATGGGCCAGTGGTGGGTATGTTTGCATCACTCTTTTCTTTTTGCCTTCATACTCTTTCTCTTGGTTCCTTGTCAAACTCTAAGAAAAGCTCTTGAGGACCACAGAACTGGGGCAGCTCTGGCTCCAAAGAAATTTAAGTAGCATGTTTCTGTCTGTGCAGATCCCAGATCGCTGCTGTCTGCTGCTGCAAAGTGTCAGACTCCATTGGTTGGTGACTAACAGCAGCAACACTTAACAAAGTTGAGTGAGGATGATGTTTAAGCATTTCTCATCCTAAGGAACTACTATGGCAGCTGCAGAAGGCTCCTACAGTCTGGCTGCGCTCTGAATAACCTCTCTCACTATGGTTCACATTAAAAATTTTGATTATCTGTCAGACTGCTGCTCCCCTTCTCTTCAGCTATCAGAGTTGCAACACTCTGTAGAAGTCATTTACTTGCCAGTGGTACCGTTAGCCCTTTGTGAACAATTAAGCTGAGGTCGGAGGTTGTAATATATCAAATTTGCCGACCATATTACATTTTATTTTTACTGAAAGGAACTTTTTGTCTCTTTTATCAGGAGGAAAATTAAGCTGTGAATTGGAATTCCATCAGGCTGTCTACTGTGAAGCCCGTGGCTTTAGAAAAGGGGCAGTAGTGGTCAGAAATTACACTCAAAAGGTAAATTTATTTCTTTTTTATTAAAAAGGATAAGTTATGACCTGTACAGTATATCTTAAAGAAGGAGGGATATTGACACGATAAGCTGCATTTTTCCATTTCTTTTAAAAAGTCTGATCTTGCCAGGCCAGAGAAGTTCTGGATGGGAGGGAAGGGGATGCTGAGCTACCACTGAAGCTGCAGAGCATGGCCTTGCTCAGCCTCTGTGCCTGCCCCACCACAGAAACTTCTGGGTTTGGTTTTTGGAAGAAGCATAGAAGGCTCTCGTCTGGTCTGAAAACAGCATGGAAATGTGAGTTAAATATCCTGCCTATCCAATTACAAATGAACACACAGCTTAGGATAGGTTTCTAAAAAAGATTTTCTGTTTGATTCTGGATCTGGAAGTTTCTTGAGGTAAAGTGTTAAAAACATTTGAAAACACCCTCAGTCTGGGCCTCTTCTCTCACCAAACCCACCAGAAGTTTTGCTCCTTAGAGATTACTTTCCAAAACTTTGTTCAAACTTACTGTCTGTGAATTTTTGCCATTCTAAATAATTATAATTTAATAAATGGAAACAAAGTTATTATAAAACCTTGTGTTGCTCATTTGTTTCCACAGAACAGACATTTTGGGATCCCTGGTCAACACCCAGCCAGGCTGATGATGCCTTTCACCTCTCTGGGGCTGTATTCTATAATTTAGATTGTTTGGATTGTCTTCTGGACCTACACATGCAAGTATGTGCTTGTTCTCTTCCTATAAGATAGCCCTTCCTGCCCTGCACATAAATCAAAGTGTTTGTGTGAGGCTCAGGAACCTGCACGCTTACACATCCTTACACACACAGCCTGCTCTCTTTGCACAGGTCTGGCCACCTGTGGGTTACACACAGATGGGGTAGATTTTGTGCACAGTGGCTGGTGATATCAAATTAGGCTGCAAAAATCCAAGAACATTCTCATTTTTCTATAGGATTAAAGGATTGCCCTGCTATATTTGGCGTGGGTTTCTCCTCCCCTCTTTGCTGCACAGTGTTATGTTCCACTCATCCATATCTCCTGTGTTTCCACCCTGAAGAAGGCAGAATTTCAACAGCAAGAAAATGCATTCTATTGTGCTCTGTATAATTTGAAAAACACCCTGTGGGATGAATTGTGCAATTTTAATAATCATTATCTCAAATGCAGACAATAGAATAGACCTTAGTAGGAAAGACTGATTAGCAGATTACTGAAGATAGTTTTTGCAACTTGGCACGTTATTTGATAAGTGGGTAAAACAGTTTTGCAGGAGCTGAGGTTTTAGTATTAAAAAATGAAATGTAATGGCTGTGTGGGAACCATTCTTCAGTAAACACATACATGGGAGCTCACAGGCCATGCACAGGTAGAACTGACTTCCTTTGTAAGTCTAAGGCCTTGCTGGCTTAGCAGCTGAGACCAAGGGTTTTCTGTTGCTCCCTCCAACTCTAAATGAAAGACTGGAGAAGGAGACCATGAAATCAGTCCAAAAACTAAATGGTAATGTTTCAATTACAATTCTATTGTTATTCTTCTTATTTGTCTATTTGTAATTGTGTAGTAGTTTGCATATTCATTCCTTTCTTTCTCCCAAAGCTTTTGTTGCTGTTTGGTTTTTTTTTGGTTTTTTTTTTTTTTTTTTTTTTTTTGGCAAAAGTTTGACTCAAAAGAGAGGGTAAACCTGTCATTAAAAGGCTATAAGGGAAAGAAAGAAATAAAGGGCCGGTTTGACTTGAAGATTTTTATGGGATAAGGATACAAGGTGGATATAGTTTTGTGGAAACAGAGACACTAAGATTTTTGGTAGACAGCAGCAAATGGAATTAAGTTTGGCAGCATGATTAGAGAGTGTGATAAAATTTAGCCAAGCAAAAAATTCTTGTAACAATCACCCAAATACATTCAAAGTAACCTGATAATTTTTATAAAGGCTGTAGTACTTGACAGTTCCTTTCTTCAAGTGAAGTCTTGTAGGGTATTTATTCTGTTAAAAACTTCAGTGAAATGCAGCACTACATGCTGCCTTAGTTCCTTTCTCATAGAAGACAATATTCAACAACATTTTTTGTTTCTTTCTTTTTAGCAAATAACATGTAATTAATTAATAGAATTCCAGTTCCTGTGAAAGAGAGAAGATGGTTTTACTTCACACAACCATCTAAGGAAGTAAGTTCATCTTCTTGTAGAAACTCTATCAGAGCTACAACCTTCTTGACTAGTTCCTTATGTCCTCCTGTCAAACATTATTCTTATTACATGGACACTTGTGAAGGTTTTGTGTTGCTATGCCTTAAACTCATAAGAACCTGCTGAGACAGTGCACAAAGCTGTAACATCTTCCATTTCCATGGCTGCTTTGATAGGAACGGGGACTCTTCCTCTTGTTCTGAGGTCAGGATGGATGATGTTAGAGAGTTTCTTCAAGCCTAATACAACCTCAGGTGTGGGAGGTTCATGGGAGCTGCAGCAGACAGCTCAGGGGTAGTGCCTGAGCACAGACCAGGACTTGGAAAAGGTCGACTTAAGGAACATTTTCTTTCATTGTAAAGTTAAAATAACAGTCAGTTCAAGCAAAAGCCTCTGATGCCTGCCTAGAATTACAGTGTTCTGTGCACCTACTACACAAGACCAGGGAGCAGGGGGAGTCCACTGCAGCCTCCACTCCTGCAGCCTGTCTGCAGCTGTCACTAGAGATGCTGGAAGCAAGTCCCCATCACAGGTATTTCCTGGCCCCATCAGATGATGTGTAGTGACTAAAAGAGTTGCCAAGGCTAAGAAAAGAGCAGGCTACAACAGACAATATTTAATAAGTGCATCCTGAGATTTTTTTAGTTGTTTCCATACTTACATATATTTTAAAACAGCTATGCTTGCCTATCTACTTTTTTTTCTTGCTTATGCTGTCTCTGAGCCTGAGGACTTTGTCTTTCCATTGTGTGCTGTCTCACAGACACAGTTTAATGACAAACCAATCCCCTTGCTTCTAATTAATGAATAGTCTCTAGATTTTGGTGATATTTTTAGGGAAAGAGTGTTAAAGAAAGCCTAGCTTTCAGCTATTAAAAATATTCAATGATATTTATGACAGATTTTCCACTTCTTCTTTCCTGCTGCACATAATCTTCAAGATCATTAAAGGGAAATTCTGAGATTTTCCATGCTCAGTGCTAATGTAGCACTTGTTTCATAATGAAGCTTGAAATGGTGGGTTTTTTCTCTGCACATGATTAATGCTAAAGTCCACATCCTT
This sequence comes from Pseudopodoces humilis, assembly GCF_049639895.1. Taxonomy (NCBI): domain Eukaryota; kingdom Metazoa; phylum Chordata; class Aves; order Passeriformes; family Paridae; genus Pseudopodoces; species Pseudopodoces humilis. The sequence continues at coordinate 10,331,898 of NC_142213.1, read as the reverse complement.
ATCTGATAGAAAACACCAGGAACTCCACTGGAGTAAATGAAGTTAGGATAATTTGCATCAGTTGAGAATGTGGCCCTGTATCTGGCTGACATTATCCTGCCCGCTACCCTATAGATACCAGCTGGGGTGCTGTTGTTTCATTCCTGGGTGGGATAGGAAGGGTCTCAGTGGGGGAGAATGAAAGTGGAGACTGGTCATTGCTAGCACAAGTCAGGAATGAGCTGTCTGAAGTATAGGATGATTGAAATAAAAAGGAAAACTCACCATGATGTAGTGAGGTACAACTGAAATGACCTGAACCTAGTGAGGGTGCTCTGCTTTGTTTTACTCTAGAGGAATCAGTGCTCAGAGGAATTCCCCAAGCCCATGTCTGTGATCAGGGATGGGAAACTTCTCCCATGCCCTGGGGTTTTCAGGTCAAACTAAACTGCTTAGGGGCTGTACCTCAAAGCCATCTGGAGGCTGTAACTACTACTGTGCAAAATGCCCTGTTCCTCAGGTGGAGCTGGCAGGAACCAGCTCTTCAGCTGCAACTTGGCTTTCTGTTTGCATTTGGATGGAAACCAAGAGGTTGTTTTTTTCTCTCTGACTTTGAATAGAACTCTCTCTCCTCCTTTAAGCTGCCCTACTTCTTAAGCAGTGATGCTGTTTGCAGTGCTGTAGCTACCTGTTTCTGGGCTTTTGTTTCAGAACACTTGTGCCATAAAATTCCCCTCTGGAGGTGTCTTGCTAGAGGCACTGTCTCCCCTCCAGTCCCAAGGAGAACACATCACATCTCCGTGGCACAATGGAAACTGCTGGGGTTGTCATTCTGTCCAGCATGACTGAAAGAGCTGTAAAATATGGTGTGCAATTTTAAATATAATATAATTTAAATGGATTGAAATAGTAGGTTATAACTGTGTTCCTTGAGCTGAAGGAAGAGACGGTATACAGCAAAATAGGTAAACTTTTACTCAATTTTTATCTCCAAACAAATTTTTGCAGTAGTTTTTCACAAGTAATCTTCACTTAAATAAAACTTTATAATTATTCAATCCAGGCATTGTTTAAATCAGAACAGAATTCTTGTTGGATTGAATAAGGTCAGGCTGGTGCTCCAAGTGAAAGTCAATACAGTTTTTAGTTCCTTCTTTCTCCTTCTTGCCCGATCCAGCACTTACACATAAGAAAGTTGGCCAGCTGTGAGGTGGTGATCCAAGAAGGATGGGTATGCCTCAGAAACCATTGCTCCAGCTGTCTCGGGCTGTTCTGGTGAGCCAGAGGTTTGAGCTCTTCAGCCCAGGGATAGAAAATTACAAATGTGTGCTGAAATAGAAACCAGAGTTCAGGGTGAGGACACAGTAGAACAAAGCCCATTGCTGTGGGAGAATTATAATAAATGGCATGAAACAAAGCATGATCATTTCAAATTCTTGCCAAATGTGATTTGTGATTGTCACTTTTGTTGGGAATACGGTCTGCTACAAAAAAACCCCAAAATAACCAAAACAAAGAAACAAAAAAATCAAAACAAAAAAACAAAACCAAAACAAAAAAGAACCCACACCAAAAAAGCCAAACCAAACAAAACAACAACAACAACAAAGCCCACCTAAAAAATCACCAAACCAAAAAAATCCCCAAAAACAAAGAGGAAAAAAAGAGAGAAACTGGTGATTCTTTGGAATTAAAGGTTTAGAATATGACATGAGGAATTAGACATGGGCCTCCTGTTAGCAAGAATGTTGACCTCCATTAATAGTTCTGAAAATAAACCCTATCTCCAGCTCAGCTGGATTTTTTTCTTCCACTGAAGAACAAGCATAGATGTCACCAGGGAGGAAAGTAGACCTCATGATTGAAAACTGTTGATGTCATTTTCAAATGCAGTTGTAAAACTGAGTGTTAACAGGTAGGTGTCCACGCCCATAATATTTACAAACCAAGATATGTGTGTGTCTGGTTTTTATGGTGGCAATAAAATATTGCCGAACATTTCATGGTAAATTTTTAGGCTTCATCAATTATTGCTGAACAGAGGGGTAAAAAGGCAACTATAGCAGAATTAAGAGTACAATGCATAAAAATTTCCTGGTTTCTACCATGGATTTAGAGGCTAAAAACTGTTCTGTAACATTCTGGACCCTTCAACAATCTTTATCATAGGCATCTACTTTTGGCAGGTAGCTCCACTGAAGTCTGGGCAAGTGATGATGACACTCTGAAGTCAGCAGGAGGGTAAGGTGGCAGTAAAACCTAGTGTGCAGAATACTAAACTGGGACTCACAGCACCAAGTCCCACTGCAGCACTGGGTTTGATTTGGGTTCTCTCAGCCTCAGTTTCCTCCTGTGTAAACAGCAATGATCTCTTTTGTGAAGTTCTTTGAGGTCTGCAGAAGAGAAGTACTGTAAAAAGCCTTGCTTGCTATTATGCATATCTTCAAAACAAAGCTTAATGCTGCAGCTCTTTGCTGGGTTGGGTGAGTGTGCTGAGCACTTTGTGTGATCAGGCTGTAGATTACATAGGCAGTGGTTTGTAATAAGAGCCTTATCAGTAACAAAAACCCTTCTGTCATTATCAGACAAGCAACAATCGCATTTTAAAATGGTTGCCAAATGTGTTTATTTGAAGATGGTTGTTCCTAGAATGGCTCAAACCATTGTGTGGCAAGTGTTCAATTGCTTCCCACTAAAGCCAACATTTATAGCTAGGAAAACTCTGTTAGATAAATGTCAGTTTCTGCCATAATTTGTGGAATCAATACAAACTGAGTCAAAGAATCACAAACAGTAATGTGAAAATAAAATGATCTCGGTTATGGTTTTTAAGTAAATGATGATAAACTAATAAATGCCATTAGCTGCTGCCATTACTTTGTTGAATTTAGCTGATGTTACTGTGTTGACTTTAAAAGCTATCAGCTTAACTATATAAATCCATTTGACATGTCTTTATTCAGATAAAACTTTAATACTGCAAGTGTAGCAAATTAGATGCAAATGCTCTTTTTATTTTAAGTATATTTAAAGCTGCCTTTTCAATGCAAATTTTACAGGAAATCTCAACAAGCTAGGACAGACATCTTAGCTGTCAGCGTGCAGCACTTTCATTTCGATCTCAGGCATGGGAGCTGCGTTTTTTCCCTGCAGACTGAGATAATTAAAACTACAGAGAGATGGTTTTAAATATACATGATACACAGTTACTTAAATTGTGGGATAATGCATAAATGCAGCCCTTAACATTTTTTGATAGCACAACACTGACCAGATAACATAGCACAGTGGATTGTAGAAAAAAAAAAAAAAATCTTTGTGTAAACAGTTTAATGTTTTGGGTTGTTTTTCTTTTTTCTTTTTTTATTTTTTTTTCTTGCTTTTCACTTGAATTATTGTGGAAGCACAGAAATACCAATTCAAAATCTGGTCTGTGAATGCCCTCATTAAAAGGATACTGATGGTATTAACTTTTTTTCCCTTTTTTAATTATGCTTTAACTTCTTTGTTTTTGAGCAGTCCATAACCTCCTTGGAATACATATCTATTTCAGCTTTCATTTGCTGAACCCCCTGAATGAGTTTATCCAAACAATGTGAATTTACTCAGATCTTTTTAAAATCCCACATCTCTTGTGGTTGATAAAGCTGACTTTAGCTAAGAAGAGTTGGATCAGGGTGATTTAAATTTCACAGTGAAAATGATAAGGGCTTTACTAGAAATAATAAGCACATTCAAATACTGTCATGGGCAAACAGTGGAATGTGCAGTGAGAAATTTGGCAAGGCTAGTCTTTTCCACTGTTGATTTAATGAAGTAATGGATAGTAAAATAGAAAAAAAAAGAGACTTGCATTCAGAGGTAAACTTATGTTAATTCCATATCAGTAGTTTTATAAAGCTTTATTCATTAAAAAGCAGCATTAATGCTCTAATAACTTTTAAAATGTCACGCTGTTTAAAAACAACAAAAACCCCAAACCAACCTACCAGCTAGGGAAGAGGAGTCGTCTCTTTTGGCAGCTCTCTACAAAGTGGCTGAGTGATACCCTGTTATTGTCAGGAACCACATGTCAGTTTTTGAGCCTGAGGATAACTTGTGTTTCAGAGAAAACAAAAGGAAAAAAAAAAGGAAAAAAAATTTAAAAGCCCATATCCATTTAAGCTCCAGGGCAAACAATAATTGTCTCCAGTTTAAAATAGTTTTGAACATTTGCTTGTCGATTTAAACAACGGAGAGCCTCACCTTTCTCATTCAAATGGTGCAGGGAATCTGCACAGCCCCAATTACAGAGGAGGGCTTGTCTGGAGATCTTACATTTGCGAGACCAAAAGGATCTACGAATCCAGATGTGCTTTTGAGTGAGGACGGCAGTGGAATAGGGCAGGGAGAAGGGCAGGAGCAGCCACGAGAAGACAAGGTATTTTTCGAGGCACTTTTCGAGGCACTTTTTCAGATGCTTTGTTCCCTTCATTAACACGGTTTGTGTACGGCAGGGAACTGGCATTCAGAATTAGTGTGGTCTGATGAGGCATTTGGAGAAAAAAAAAAAAAAAAAAAGCAAATCACTTTCAAGAAGAGGCGAGGGAGAAGAAAAGGGAAGAAACATCACTGTGTTGCCAAAGGGCTGAGGTTAAGAATCCCTCTGTGCAATTTAACAGTTTTTAATTCCTACATTTTAATGCCTCGCAGGCCATTGTGTCAGTCTACTTTAGCTCCTTCAAGGAGCCATCTCAGCGCTGCCAAGTGGATTAGCTCCCGGAGGGGCTGCCGGCTCCTCCGGCTCGGGGGCTGCATCCCCATCCATCACCCCGGCGCTGCCCCGCTCCGCCCCTGCCTTGGGGCTCCCGAATGTCCGCACCAAGCGCTGCCGGACCGTCTCTAAGTGGGATACGCTTTGTTTTGCACAGGTGCCCCTATGTTTTTTATTTTTTATTTTTTCCTCTTTAAGGAAGGTGGTAAAAATCTACTAGAAGGCTTCCTTCCATCACCGCAGAGGAGAAGTGGTCATTAGCAGACACAGAAAGATCAATATTCCTGCCCAACCTTTCTGGTTGCAGTTCCAGTCAGTAATTATATAGCTGTTATAAATCCATGAATATCGTGTATAAGGAAAAACTAATCACTTCAAAACAGCTTATTTCCATAGTTAATGACCAGAGGACTGCAACTGACTTTGTCACTGACAACTTCTTTGTGTTTGGTAAACAGATTTTGTAGGAATAAAATTATTCTAAGGTTAAAAAAAACGAAACCAAATAAAAAAAACCAAACTTATGAGGTAAAATTCCACCATCACACACATATTTCCTGCATTTGGCTCATTACCGGACAAGTATGTCCTTTAAGACCCAGAGATTAATGAGCCATTTTACGAGACTAATACATTTTAAATTTTAACACTGAAGTTTGCATCTATAATTGTACAATTATACGTTCGTTTAGATTTTTTAAAGATAACTAATCACAGGTGACTAGAACTGTGTGAAAAGGCAGAATTTATGTTTCTCCTGCTGTAGGAGTACTAAATCATGCAGGAATTGAAATTGTTTTCCATATGACAGATAGCTCAGGCAAGATTAGTCAGTCACTGTTTCAGATATAATGCTTTTTTTATTATGCATGCTTTATGTGGGACTATTATATTTGTAACGTATATTTCTGCATGCAGCAAATTAACTATTGTGTAATGCAAGGACCAAGAAAGAATATCATTAGTTCTTGCTATCCCGCAGTTTTGAGCAGCTGGTGAAATATATACCAATCATCCAACAGCTAGCTTCATGTTAACATGTATAACAAAGCCTGAACGATTCCTGTTTGACAGAACTTTACCATGTAGTAATAAATAAGGCTGAATTATTGATGGTGAATAACTGCTAATATTATTATGACCTCAATTATGTCCTTTTTTTCAGACACATTAGCAACAAAAGGTCTTCTCTTTGCTCATTGCTGGTTTTTTCAAGTTCCACTTTGCATTAAAATCGAATTGATCAAACCTATTTGCCATTTCTCTGTGAGTGGGTAACCGTAATGGGTAATCTATCAGCATGATGCTCCCCTTAAAGCTATTAACACCTTTTGTTGTTTTACTCAAGTTTCTAAACGTGCTGAGAGGTTCAAAAAGGCAAACCCTACAATCTGTTAGGATTGCACAGAGCTGTGACTTGTGGCACTCTTTTAATTACCATACTTTTTTAACTCTACGGTTAAATACTGATATTTCTGACACTAAGTAAGTCTTTATTTACTTATGAAGCTGTGAGACAGCTAAATTAAAGCTGATTAGGAAGATGGCAGCTCTGCTGCTTGCAGCTGAGGTGAGTATAGCTGCAGCATGGCATCTCCTCACAGCTCGCTGCTTGACTCTTAGTCACTGGGGCTGAGATCACTCAGCAGCAAGACAAATAAAGGGAGCTTAGAGTTTTTTACCCTTTGGCAAATTGGCAAATTGTGTTAGTTACATGGATATGTGTGTACAGTGTGGAGCAGTCTGTTTGTGAGGGAGCTTTATAAAAGGCAGAGGGAGTAAATTTCTAGGGACAGGCTGTGTAGTGTGCATGCTAGGGGAGTTGTGGGATTACACTCATTAAGAAAGACCTAATGAAATAACTAGAGGAAGACTGAATAAACTGGAGAACACAAATATGGGCTGGCTGTCTCAGCAAGGTATCTCAGCTATCTCCTTTCTCTTGAGTCTGTTGAAGACAGTTGCCCTTCTGTAACTATTCCTCAGGTTAGATCATCTGGATTTTGAAGTTGCCATATTTGTATGGAGCTGATTGGCAAAACCTAGAGGAAATTCCTCATTTACCTGCTCAAGTCAAGTCTAGGCAAAGAGCCCTGGTGGAATAGTGCTAGTGTAATGGCAAGTCAAAGTATGTGGTGCCTGCTTCATCAGCACAAAACCCTGGTAAATTTCTTGGTGAAAATCTCAACAGAAAAGCCTGGACAGAACAAGCAGGGGAATCCTTTATTGCTGCACATATTCCTCCTTTTATTATTAAAGGTTTTTTTTTCTTTATTTTGTTGTTTTTTGGTGGTTTTTTGGTAATTTTTATGTGTGTGTGAAGGTTGTGGTATGGTAGTTTGTTCTTGTTTTTGTTCTGCTGTTTAATCTTTTCTGTTCCATTGCACCTCTAGTAGCTTTAATGAGTGTGTCCCATGCATGGAGAATCCCAGCTGGAGATGTGCTCCCCCAGTGGATTGCCTTATGTGAAGGAGCTGCTGTCAGCCCAGAGCAGAGGCTCCTGTTCCACTGTGGGTTCAGTAGAAGTGGGAGAACCTCAGTGGAAACCTCTGTACAGGGTTTGTACACTGCATGTGTGCTTGGTGGGAGAGCACAGTTGATTTTCCTTAACAGATGAGGGAGAATATCTCTGCCTAGCAATCGAAAGGCAGCCTTGGGCCCATGCAAACCTGTTGCCTGTGACACTTCATGAAAGGGTGAGAATCTTGTGAGTTTGTTCATAATTATTCTTTACATCAAATTCTCTTAATTGCAGTGTCATGAGTGAAGGCAGAGATCCCAGTTCATTGCTGGCACAAGAAGAGCCAATGGCACTGATTTAAGCCAGGTTACACCTTTTATGACATTAATGTCAGCGGTGGTTTGGGCCCTTTTGATTCTACTTACACAGTGAGTCAAAAGCAGGGTGAAATGTAGAAATATTTGTGTTGGCTTCAAAACATGACTGAAGATAAATTGCTGTTAAGCTGCATTTCTGTCTAGCTGTTGATACATGTAATATGGCAAATTAATTAAGAGCTTATACTCACAATATACAGGGATTTCAATTGTTTTAAAGTGGTGGTTAGTCTTTCAGCAGCTAGAGGATACACACGCCCGAGTTATTCTAGTAGATCAGTGCTTCCAGAAGCACATATGTTTAGTTTACCACGCTTGCAGTTTCTCTATGTCAATCACCTTTTGTGCATTTTTATTGTATGTTGAACAAACCATAACTGTCCTTTGCCCATTTTATGAGTGTCCTGCAAAGCAAGGAATGAAGTGGGTTGATGACAGCTCGTCCATCACACTGGTTTTGAAAGGAATTTTCCTACTGGACATCATGCAGGGCAGTGCTTTTTTGAAGCCCACCCACCTAGTAGAAGTCTCCCTTCAGAAGTGGTTGTATTTCCCTAAGGCAGTTCTTGGAGTGGTAAATGTGCGTCATCAAACAGCAGATTTCTTAAATGGTATATAGTGATGTTGACGTTCCTGATGCTTCAGCTGCTGTTGTCTTAATGTAGGCTGTCACTCGTATGTCAGCTGGAAACAAAAATCAATAAGCAATGAGAATAGTAGTGAAGGGAAAAGAGAGAAGCAAAATGATGAACAAGAATTTGGAATCTTCCCTCATAACTTGATTCAGCTGATGTATGTGACCATTTCACAGGATCTGAAGATAATCCCCATAGTCTCCCAGAGTCTCAGAACTCTTCCCATTTCCTGAAGAAGGAGACTAAGGCACAGCGGCCTTGGCAGAAACTGCTCCAGCTCCTCAGATTTGCCTCCAATAAGCTGAAACTATTGGTTCAAGGGCACTCAGAATCTGGGCAAATATTCACATCTACCAACTCCTTGTTCCCAAACCGTCTCTACCCAGGCTTCCCAGGCCTACGTGTTTTTGATGGTGTGACACAGATATTTAGTCAGCTGGCAGTTTTAAAGAAACGTGTTATTACTTAAGAAAAATATGAGAGGCATTTGGCACGCTGTCTCTGCTGTCTGTCCGCTTTGTTTGCCCTGCTGGGTGTGTGAGGTGGGCGAAGGGCAGCGTTTCTGTCCCCTGGCAGCGGCTGCAAATGAGCCACAGCCACTCCGGCGGCACAGATGGGGAGAGCTCCTTGGTGAGAGCACCGGAGCGGCCACATCTGTGATGGAAAGCTGCAATTGCACAGTGCCTACTGCTGTTTACCGCCCCGTAATGCGGCACGGTTTACTCACAATTAAACTCTTTGGCGTTAATTTGTCTCTGTGGCGCTGGATGGGTCGCACGGCCCCAGCTGGCAGAGGCCAGGCAGATGTGCTCGGCACACTCGTGTGAGCAGGGCTGGGGGAGGCAGCGGCTCCCGGCCCTGCCCGGCCGCCCGAGCAGAGCGCGGCGTGGGAAGCGCTGATTCTTGTCAGCAGAAATTTCACACCGGAGATAACAAACGCTTGGAAGCCAGGCACTGCTCGGAGGAGATAAACACATTTTCACCCATTAATTAAAACGTATCTGTAAATTTAAGCGGAGATGGTGGCTATAATAAGTTTTGAAGCGGTGACAAATGTCAAGAGCAAAAGGCCTGAGATAAGAGCGTGTCAGATCCCTGTGCGGTGAGATGTGTGTGCCTTCACCCCCAGCAAGTGGGAGCATCACACGGGTCAGGGGCTGTGCCTGACGCCAGGCAGTTCAAGTAACCTGTAACTGGGGCTCTGGGGAAGTAGAGAGAGCCCTACTAGAAATGTGGTTTGTGCCCATCTCACAGCAAAATTGGGGGCTTTCAGTGATTTTGAATATTTGGTATTTCCCTAAACTTCTCTTTTGATTCCTTGGCCTCAAAGAAAGTACTTCAATGTACAAGCTCTGTATATTGGTGTGTCCAACATACCTATTCCAAAACTGAAGTGATGGCAGCCTCTAGAATATTTGTGGGTTTCTTTATAAACTTCCTTTGTTCTCCCTCAGCTCTTTGCTGGTCATGTCAGGGACATTGTAGGCAATTATTTGAAGCATCCCTAACCTTTTCTGTGTGGCATGTAATTATTTTTGGTGCAGTGTGTGGGTGTGTTTTACGTTAAACACAAGAATGTTAATGAAAATGGTGAAGAAAACAGTGGCAGTGGGATTCCATTCCCTGCTGGAGGTGGACACCAGAAATGGTTGGAAGTGCCTGGTCTTGAATCAGTCAAGACTGAAATTGTGCTGCAGCTTTTGTTCCCATTCTCTTCATCAAGGTATGAACTTTATTAGTTAGGTCCAGTTTTCCTAACCGGATTGCAACTGGGGGATTCTGGGTGGAAGCTCTTTCTGGTCCAGCTGTCCCAGTAGCTCTAATGCTGCAATATTTTCTACTTGCAGAGTAAGAACAGAGACAGGGACGTGCCTAGGAATACACATCCAGCTTCTCCTAAGAAAAAAAATGCGTCTTTCCTTCTTCCTTTCCCATCTTTACGGGAACTTGCCAGAAATATGTTTACCATGGAGGTGGATTAGTGTCTTCTTTCATGATAAAGGCTATCTCATTCAGCTAACCTGCTGAGGATCCAAATACTTTTGGACACTCCTGACCTGTTTAAAGCAGTGACTGAAATGGGCAGGTCTGCTGGTCCCCATTTGGATCCATTCTGGTATTAGAGAGATGGTTTAATTTGAATTTCTGAGTATTTGTGTACCAAACCAGGAACTCCATCCCTAGCTCTTTGGCATAAGGCCTTATGACCAGGTCTTTAGGATTTATCTGGTTGGTGATTGGGTATGAAGACTTGTTTTGTTCCTTGTGTTTTTTCCTGGTTTGTTTGGAGCTTTTTTTGGTAATATTTATATATTACAAAATATAGTGTGACTATAAGAGCTACTCAAGAGAGAAAGTTTATAAGCCTTTTTTGATGGGGTAAGCCTGGTTTTGTGAGGCATCAATACAAAAGATGGCAAAAAAACCTTAAAACAGTATATGTTTAGAATCCCTAAATTCCCCTAGATAATGGTGGGAATCAGGTAGTCATTCTTAACATTTGATTTAATTTACAATTTTTTTTTTTATTTTAGATTAGTTCCTGTTATATACTAATTATCTAAAATATTACATAATTTGATATTATTTTCAACTCAAAATATTAATAAAGTTAGTATTTCAATTATTTAAATCAAACTGCATGAATGGTTCAAAGTGAACACTTTATTTGATCAAGTTCCTTATTTCTGTAATTGCAGTATATCCATGACCATGTTCAAATGTCTTTAAATTTATTACTAGACAAATACTTTGTGCTTATTTTTCTCACAGAATTGATCATAATGTTGAAACTTTTATCTAGAACATAGGTGGCTTATTTCAGACTGTCTAAATAAATCAAATTATATTGTGCCTGTCCTTGTAAGGCAAGACTTATAAATACTGTACAAATTTAAAATCTGGTTCCAATAAGTGGTTGTCTTGTACTGATTTGCCTTTCAAATTCACTTTTGGTGAAAAACAGTGAACACCTACCTATTTTTGCACTCACCTTCAATCGATTTCATTTTTTTAAAAAAGTGTAAAGATCACATGAAAGGAGTAAGGTGCTTGCCTTGCTGTCCAGGAACGTTGCGTCATGTGTAACTTTTGCTCTGCAAGTTGTCTTTTCATTCCCTTCCAAACCAAAGACGGAATGAGGTGCAGTGCAGGTGCCTCCTGTACTGTGTCAGTTTGCTAAACCCCAGGCTGTGGTTCAAAGTAAGCAAGGTATTCACTGATTTTAGTTTCTGTAGAGCTCCTAGGACATCCACTGGCCTACTGTAGATTCTTAGGAGTTGTATCCGATTTGGAAATACCTCCTTTCTCTTCCTGAGTCTATTCCACTGAGAGAGCAAGTATTTATAGACCTCCTGCCCAGCAGTTCTTGTCCCTTAACATCATGTTCACGATGTTTCGTATTTTCATAAGCTTACAATCAGTCACCTAAAAAGGCGATACCGCCAGCTTTCCCTGCCTGGAGGCTGACAGTGCTCACTACACACTCGTCCCTTGGCCGTGTATTCAGCAGTGCAGCGATAACTATTTTTTGAAGACTATCGGTGTGATTTAGCAACCCAAGCGGCGTTTCCCAGATTGACCCCAGAAGGAGATGGTGGGTAAGAGGCACCACCACAAAGACCAGAGCTCCTGGGCAGCTGCTGCCACGGGCATCACTGTGGCAGGGCCCTCTTTGCTGCGGGAGAACCACGGGACATCATTCCTTTTGAAATGCCATTGCTAATTCTTGCCGTTTTGTTCCTCGAGCCCCGAGTTTCTCCTCCCTTGAAGCCTACACGTTTTATTAGGTATTGTAAGTGGCTACACCTGCAGTTTTAAATGACTAACACAAATGTTATAATGGTGGCGATCAGTCAAAGAAAAAGTTCAAAGTTCAAAGGTCGGTCTTTTGTAAGTGTTGAGGAAGAGCTAGAGGATAATAGCTTGTTAATGTTATTTACCTCATTCAGCTGAAAAACTTTCTGTGGTGTAAAGACATTTACGTGGGCAATTCTGGGCATTGTCATTTGAATAGGGGTTAAATTATTCTGTTTTGTCATTAAGTGATCCTTGATTGGCAATCCATTACACAATGGGTGATCATTAAGGAAAGGCCATAAAACTGTTACACCATTTAAGAGTGAATGGTGAATGAAGCCAGATATCTGCAAGACCCGTTGTCCCCCCACCCCCAGACTACAGCTGCTGGAGAAGCAATTTAAAGCGGAAAGGACTTGGAACAATTGGAACAGTCATTTATTCCCTAATTTTGTTTTGAAAATATTTACACTGAGTTGAACAGCAGATAAACCTCCTTATAGTTACCTAAAGTGTGTTTAGTATTGTCAGGTCTCCTGATTTTATTGTATCAGGGTAAGCATGAGCAAGGTTGCTCTATTTAAAACAGTCGGGATACTGAGACTGTATCAGAAGATTAGTCTTACAAATAAAAACAAACCGTGGTGTATTAATTTCAGAGAAATTATGAAAATGAGGCAGAAACCCAAATCAAAGAACTCAAGAACTGGCTGACGCGGAAGGAAGTGCAACTTGCTTGGTGAAATTGCTTCCAAATCCAGATGTTAGTGGTGTTCTAGGCCTGAGCCACGGCTTTTGTGGGCCCTAGGCTGATGTCTGCTAATCAAACTCAGATGTTTTCAACCCTAAGTTTTCTGTCAAGGGACATGACAGGCTTTTCAGTCCACTGTAAATCACTTCAATTGCTGTAATGTTTAAGGTAGGCCAGAGCAAAGGCTGTTCAGTACATACTTAGGCACTGGTTCTGCTGTGGCTGGACCCGTTAAGTTGGGCTCCTGTGCTCTTTTCCAGCCTCCCCTGATCTATTTCACCCCACTGGAGGAGCAGGGGGGCACAGGTAGGACATGTGGCTCAGACAGGACAGCTCTCTGGTCTTGACTTGCATCAAGTTGTTATAGGCCCACCATGAGGAAGTTCTCGTGCTGGAATAAAATGATGGCTTCCAGCCAGCTTTACCTGACTTTACCATCCTTATTAGCCTTTGGAGATACAATGCCCTAGGTGACCCCTGGCGACTGGGTTTTCCAGCAGCTGTGCAGATAGTTTCAGCCATGCTCTTGGGAATGGTGATGTTTCCATGACTGAAAAGACAATGTAGCATTTAACTAAAACTGCAGAGTTAATTAACTGCTTAGTTATTTGTCCTTGCTTCTTTATATTCCAATTACAATTGTGGCTCAACCCACTTGAGAAAGAGCCTGTTACGTGGCCTGCAAAGAGACTTATTTTTTCAACCACAATTAAAGATAGGATTCTCTCCCAGTAATTAAAGATGTACTGCTGCAAGCTGTGAAAGCAGGCTACAAACAGCCCACTGTGTGCTGGGGAGACTGTGAGCTGAGGCAGGCTCTGCCTGAGCTTTCCAATCCCCACAGATGCAGAGTTAGACACCCAGTCTGCAAATACTCACTCTTTTGCTTGGAAAGATCCATTGTCTTCAGGGCCTTTGGAGAGTATCATGGTGACAAGTGTATGAGATCAGATGTAGTGCTGTAAATCTGCCTTTAAAAGGGGAAAAAAATAAAGGAAATAGGAAAACATCCATGTTTTACATTGAAGTTCCAGCCTAGCAATAGTCAAAGATGTTTTGAATAGTAATAGACAAAGCTGATTTAATACATTCTGTGTATTTCCCAACATCTGAATTTCTCTTTAAACTTGTACTAGGTAAATGTTACTCAGTTGCCCTTTTAGAAAACAACAATTTGACTTTTTTCCCCTCTTTGTATTCTGACAAATATTGGTCTTGATGAGTGTTAAGGGAGTAAAAACTCTAAACATCAAAGTGCTCATTATCAACCAGCCAGCTGCACTCCCCCCTGCACCTCCTCATCACACACAAACCTGATCTTTTCTGTGGGGACCATCTCCCCCAGAGACACAGAACAAGTTCTTCTCTATGCTAACAGTGCACAACATTGTCAAATGATGTGTAATGATTTTATAATGTGAACTATTGCCACTAGGGACTGAACTGAGACTTCTGATTTCATTACACTCAATGCAGAGACTGGTTTGGAATATGAATTTGGGGCAAAGATAAAAGGCTATGTTGGTGTCCTTTACCCATCAACCCTCGACCAGTATTGTTTAACATGGATCCAGACAAGGATCCCAACACACGTATCTCAGGAAAAAATATTTGTGATTTATTTATGTTTCTATCAAACATGGTGAGTGCTAATAAGTACCTTTTACAACTTTGTGCCGTGATTGAAGTCAGCATAAATCAGAAGAATCTTCATCTCTGTGTCAGAATCAGCCCTTGGCTGACCAAGATGATGTTTTTAAAAACTGTTGTTGGCTAACATTGGCCTGCAGTTTTTGTGTTCTAACACTTAAAGGTGAGATTTTGTTCTTTCTGTTTGTAATTAAAATAGAGGTATTAGTTAACCTTGAATTTATAGCTCCAGAAACATAAAGGCAACACATGTATTTACACTGTGCACTAGAGCTATGGTCTGTTTTGTTGAACTGAATAAAACCTTTTTATACAGCTACAGAAACATAACTACAGTAGCAAATGGTGCTCCTTTACCTATTATTATCTGTGTTACCATGAAGACTAGGATACCTTATTTAAGTTATTTCATCTTGCTGTGTCCTAGGAGACTGTGAAAAATAGAAAAAAATGTCATAACATATTTCTCTAGAATGGATAATATGGGAATTAGCTTCCTTCTTCATTCTGATGTAAGGGGAAAAAAACAAAAATAAACCCCAGACTTTCAGTCAAATTCTCTTCTACTGTAAGTATGTGTGGTTCAATTGTTTTCAAGACAGTTTATCCCATTTGTACCAGCAGAAAATGTAGGCCATGCTAGTGACAGCAGGGAGATGAACACCCTGAGTCTCCAGCTAATTTTCAAATGTAATCTACCTGCTAATGTGTGATATGGGAACTAAGTGTCCTTTATATACTCTTAAAGCACTTCAGATGCAAGAGGGATAGAAACTAATCCACCTTCAAAGGTAATTATATTGGGAATTACACTACTTCATGCAGTAAACTGTATTCAGTACCCTGCCCTTTTTTTTCCAGCTCTACACCATTGCCCCTGTTTTAGATATGTGTAAGAGTTAATCGTAAATCAATTAAATCCAATATGTGAAATAGAAAAGAGAATCCTTGCAAAGATGTAAAAGCATCTAAAATATAAGTGGTGATTAAACTTGTTTCCTCTTGTGCTTATTCATACTGGACAAATTATTTACTTTCATCGTCTAATATATTTAAACTATCTTGGTTGTAAGGGTCACAGCCACTGTGAGATGGGAGGAAAGACAATACTAATCAAAAGTAAACCACGCCACTTTTTTTCTCTAGTGCCGCTAATCTTAATTGAATCAATCTCGTGGGTTATGTTGACAGTGAAAGATTACTCGAACCTGGGAGGCCAAGCTGGACAGAGCTTCCAGAATAAATAAATAAAAAAAAAAACTTCTTTAATCATTAATTTGTTCATTCACTCCCATTTGCTTCCATTCTTCAATGTCTTAGAAGATGTACCCCATGCAACCTTCCTCTTTAGCAATCATTTCCAAGTGTTCCTCCCAATAAGCTCATGTGCTTTTGAAGAAACTAATTTGCCTGAGATGAATACAGCAGAGATGCTTTTCTTTTAAGAGAAATGTAGTTGGATTTTATAGAACTGAGCATTTGGTGAAAAAGGATAGCATTTCTAATGAATTGCAACAAAACCAAGTTAATTTTGGAACTGAAATGTGTCTTATTAAAGACTATTAGGTAAATCCTACTTGGTCTAGGATGGAGTTGAGGAGTGGTTTATAACCTATTCATGGATTCACAACAGCCCTAGTCCTAAAGGAAGTAAGGCAGAGAGGCAAAAATCCCTTCAAGTTCATGAAAAAACTAGAGAACTTTGTACAGGAATCCTAAGGATTCCACAAAGCTATAATCATAATGACAATAAACAGTAATATTCTGTCAGATTAACTTTTTCTCCAGGATTTTACTGAATTAGGTACTGTTTGAATGCCACTGTTGCCTGTTACTTTAATTTTATTATTATTTTATTGCTACTGAACAAGAACACTCCACGCATACTTGTGTCTCCTTCCTCAGTTTCCCAGAACTATATAATGCATTATAGGTTCATCAATGTTGCAAAGTTACTTAAATAAATTTGTTAATTCATAAGATTGAGGAAGACACTTAGTGGATGAGCTAGGATTTCTGATCAGGCCTTCATATCTGCAAATGCTTGTTTGCAGAGTTATGAATGTGAAAATCTTAAAAACCTAAGATCTTGAAATGAAGTCTGGAAGGATAGAAGCATCCTTGTAGAATGAGGACCTTAAAGGCTACATTGAAGTCTCTCTAGAGATAAGGCTAGATTAAATCTATTCCTTCTAACAAATAGTTTTAATTAAATAATGTTGGTAGGTGTGAAGTTAAGGTTTTGATGAACAACACTGTTCATATTTTGTGTAATTCATTATGAGCCCATATAATTTAAAACATTGCTATATTGTGTATTAATAAGACTCTTATGCAATTAGATGATATTTGAGGACGAAAAGCAGGCTTACTGGTGAGATGCAATAAAATCTCTAACATAGCAGCAAAACCCTGCTAGAGATGTAATGGTTTGTGCTAAGTATATATTGTCTGCGCAAAATTTAAATATAGAAGTGTGTAAATAACATAGACTTATTTTCCCAATACATTTATTCTGTTATAAAGTAACTCCATTTTATTATTCCATTGGGTTTGGGTATGTGCAGACAGAATTTGTTCCTTAAGAGACATAGATGTTTAGGTCATTTCTCAGGGATTGATTGCACTTTATAACTTGAACTTCTTCCCAAAGCAAGGAAGTCACTTTTAACTTCTTATTCTGGCATTGAAAAAAACAGATCAAATATATTTCTCAAAAAATGAGAAATCCTTTATGTTTTAGTAGCCCAAGTCAATGTCACTTACAAAGTTACCCAAAAAAATTAAACAGGAAACCACAAACCTTTCAAATAACTAATAATTTCATCCATATTTAAAATCAAGAGAGTGTATTTGGTACAATTCCTACCTCAAGCCAACCCTCTTTAAAAGTGCCATCTTGTTTTATTTTGATGTATATCTTTATAGCAGAATAATTAGCATTTTACAAATCAGTGATGGTGAAGTTGTTCACATTATTGTGAGAGCAATAAATCCACATGCACATAGTTTTATATTATAGAGATCATTTAAGTGAGTGTAATTTTAACATTTTGATGACAGTTTTAGGATCCTACCAAGCAGTGATAAAGCTAGCAGTTATACTATGTGATAATTCTGCCTTTCATTATGATGCAGTTTCTCCATACTAAATCAGGCCAAGATGCAAGCTATTACCCCTGGGCAAAATCCATTCATTATGCATGTATGTTATTCCTAAAATTATTGATAACACTTTTCATAATAGTTATTTTTCATTAATTAACTTTTGCAGCTATATTAGTATTTACGATATGTTTATTAGTCTTGAGTTTTCCTTGAACAGTAAATACAATCTCAGAGCCTCTTGTTGTTTCTTAAAGTTGAAAGCTCTCATCAGCTGTGATGCTGTAAGGCCACAGTGCAGTTGTGAAGCACTGAATTAAACTGTGTTTAAGGAAAGCATTGGAAAGAGGGTAATTAATGTCCTGTGCACCACTGCTGTTGAGGACATGGCCCAGAAACTTTTGTTTGCCGTAAGGAAAGTAAAAAATGAAGCTGCTGAAGCTGATTATGTTTCATGTGTAAACGTGGTACGAGGTTTGTCATCTTCCCTTATGCAAAGCGTGCAGGTGTTGGCTGATCAGAGGAGTCAGTGGCTGGAGCCCTCATCAGCCGGGCACAAACTGGGCTTTGCTGCCAGAGATGCTCATTTGCAACACGGGAATTTAAGGCCCAGGCTATATTTTTAATGGTGCCTTAGTCAGTTGTGAGGACATAAGGAGAAGAGTGAAAATTCATCAGTAATGTGTTTTCTTACCTGCTCTTTTACCGCCTTACTCCTGAGATCATTGTGGTCTATGGGATTGACTACATTGGAAACCAGCAGTTTTCAGGTGGCTCTCACTGCCTTTCTTTTTGGCAGATGTTGCATATAAGATGATGCCACCTGGCCTTGTGAAGCCTTGGCTACAAGAGAAGCATCTCAATAGCACAAGAGGCAGCATGGCATAGGAGGAGGTTTCTGCATTAGTGGGTCTGGATAGAGTCCAGGATAAGTCCTGTGTGTTGACAAGGCATTGTTGCTGTGGTGTGTGAAGCCAGGGCTGAGCAGAAGACAGGGAGGTGCAGTGCAGCAGCTCGTGGGACTAAGGGAGTTATACATCACCTTTATTCTCCTGGAACCAGTACCCATTCCACCTCCAATTTCTGTATGTCCTACAAAATGCCTTTATCTTGTCCCAGCAGGTCATATTTTGGCCTGGATTTATCTTCACTTAATTTCAAGGACTTTCTTTGACTATAGAGACAGTCTAAGGCAGCCAAGTTCACCGTGGACAGAGGTAGCTGAGAGTGTGCATCTGAGCTCTTTCCTTAGCCTGCTTGTCTTCCTCCTGGTCAGGGATGTGTTTGAAATGAGACAAATGTGGAAAAAGAGCTGGCAGGGTAGCATTTCCACTCACTGGCTGAATGACTTTTATACCTCCTTCAGATTCAGGGAAAAGAGTAAATATGAGTGGAAGTGAAAGAAATCCCTTGGCAGGTCCCTGTATTTCCTATATCTCACATCTATTTTTAACAAGACACCAAACAGCTGATGTAAGATCAAGCAAAAATAGTCAGTGTTCCCCCAGATAATCAAATAAAACCAAGAAAAGGTCTAGTATTCATTAGATATTTTGCTATCTTCCAACTGTATGAAGTGCTTTCTTTGGGGAATAACTTCAGAGACCTGGATTTTCATGGTTTGCTAACTGTAATAAATAAATCTGAATAAATCCAAACTTCAATGCCAAGGACTGACTCAAACCCACTTATTCTTATAGTGAAAATATCCAGGCATTAAAAGGCTTACCATGTTGGGCTGTTCTGTTTAACAGTGAGGTAAAAAAAATGGTGCAGATAACTATTTTAGTTACCAGTAGTGGCAACTAAAAATTACTAGAACTCTTTAGGTTTTCTTAAG
This sequence comes from Pseudopodoces humilis, assembly GCF_049639895.1. Lineage (NCBI taxonomy): Eukaryota > Metazoa > Chordata > Aves > Passeriformes > Paridae > Pseudopodoces > Pseudopodoces humilis. The sequence continues at coordinate 10,312,549 of NC_142213.1, read as the reverse complement.
GACATGGTTTGAAGTTGCATGGTCAGACTTTTTCTTCACATGACTAATCCACTCTCCTGTGACCTATCTTTGGTTTGATATTGAATCAGGAACAAGAACTGGAGCTTCAGCTGACCCCAAACATTTAGTTACATTAATCACAGGGCGTTTTTGGACTCTGAGCATACTGAATGAAAGACACTTTCTTTGCAAGACATTGATCAAACAGTCTACAGGTATCACCACATCGAGGCACATTAATCATCTGGTGCATTATCAGTTCCACCAGGAGAATATGTAAATGTGATTCCTGTCAATGATAAGGGAAAGCAGAATTTATTTTTAAAAGTGGTCCTTCTGGAGCTGTTGATATAATCTTACCTAAGACAATAGGTTGCAAAGATACATTTTAGCAGGGCTGCCAATGAACATAAAGAACAAGCAAATTAAAGCCACCCAAAAAAAAAGAAAAAAAAGGGGAAAAGATAGTGGTTATACTTCAGTCACTTGTGGGAATTGCTGTTGCATAACATTGTGGAGGAGACTTTTTCTGCTTAATAAAACAGGGCAGTTTTCTGAAAACTCTTATAATTGTTTTGTAACCACAAAAAGCTTAATTTAAAAGCAATGCTATTCTATTCTATTCTATGCTCCAGTGCTCTTGCCCTGGAATACACCTGTGATATACTTGCCTTGTGGCTGAGGATGTGATGCTCATACTGACTGTGAAACTCTGAGGCAATGCCTCACCTTCACAGATGGCTCACCTTCACTCATATTAATGGGACTGCCTGGCTGAGAGTTGCAATGTGCATCTTGCTGAAAGCGTTTTTGCACAGATCTCCTTATATAATTGATAATTTACTCTATTTTTTTACTAGAAAGAAAGGGACTTTTATTTTTTTTTTCTTTCTTTCTTACTTTTAAACCTATGCCAAATTAGTGCATGCAAATATGCATTCTGACAGTGTTGGGGGTATGAGGACATATTTCAAGAAGTAGTATTTTTTGAAGTGTTATCTGAGGGAATTTAGAGACCTAGAGCAGGGAAATTAGTAGATTGAATACATAAAATTGTAATATAATTTCTACTTCTTGTCTCTAGTGTTCTTTTCTACTTTCCCAACATCTTTGGACTATGAAAGTGGAACAAGGAGTCTTTTGGGAAGACAAGAGGACTTGTCTGTAAAGGGTATGGTTTTTGCTGGCTTTTGGTCCCTGAAGGCTGGAAGAAATGGAAGAAATGCAGTGCAATCTGTGTGCAAAGGCTGAGGACAGAGCTTGCTTTGGGTCTAATCTTGGCTCTCTCCAAGTCAGGAGGAAGTTCTGCAGCAGTGCAGGATCACAAAAGATTTTAGGAATTGTTAAACAGTTTGAAGGGAAAATGGGCTAAATTCTGAAGGTTTGGGGGAATAGGGTTAAAAAGTATTTTTGAGAGATTAGGGTTATAAAGCCATGTAATTAATGCCGCCTCATCTTGTAACTGAGATAAGATCCATGGGTTTGGGGTTTCTCTCCTTACAGTACAACATTTGGCTTTCTGTAATGGTCAGCATTATGGTTCTCATTTAAATGTGGAAGAATTAAGAAAACTTGAATGTAATTGTAGTATGGCTGTATAAACACAGACATGATTAATTGCATATGCACAATGCTGCCTGGGAAGCTAGCAGAGAAAACAAACTACAATTTCTGCACATGCAAAAAACCTCTTTGAATGTCCTTCCTTTTGTATGTTTAATACTGTCTGTCATCATATTGCAACCATGTGTCCTTCATAATTATATTTACATATACTTGTATTTTTTTCCAAGGTTAGAGGATTATGTCTGTACATTTCAATAATTAGTTATACAGTGTATGGTAAGTGTTTTATGGGTTCCCTCTATCATATCTCTGCACTGTTGAGCAAAATAATAACAGAGTTCTTAAGTGAAAGTTCTCGTTGAGATGCAGGATTTTTGTAGATGTGTCCCCAGCTCCCTCTGACCAACATAGAGAAGTTGCCACTGTATCCTTGGGACACTCAGTATGTAGCTGCACCTGCAAGGATAATGCTGTCAATGGCAATTTAATATGAAGCTTTTAAAGTTTTAGGTTTATTTTTTAAAGACAAGAAAACAGATACAATATTCCTGGTTTGCATTGTGCCTTGTATTTCTCAAAGATCTTTCAGGAAAAGACAGGCTCCTCTTATTCTTCCTGTGTCCTCTTCTGCTTCTCTAGAGCACAGAGCTGGAAGCTAGTTAGATGTTATTAATGTAGGAATTAATTCAACGTACCATGGACACAATTAAAATAGTAAAAGAAACTCATGACTCGCTTAGGTAAGGGAATAGACTATCTGGTCTAAATTGGTATATAATATGTGCCATATATCTCAAACTGGGTCACAGAAAGCTTTAGGAATCTGCAGGCTCACTGTTGTGGATGAACATGGGCCAATTGAAGTCTTCAGGGAAACCAGGAAGAAGAAAAACCCTTTAAAGTGACCAGGAAATCACAAGTTTTCCTGAACAAGAATGAAAACTTACAATGCCAGTAATATGGTGGCAGACTTCCATCCACAGAGCTCAGGACTTCAAGGCTGTCTGGAGAGGCAGGTGCCCAGGAAGAGCCCAGAAGCTGCTGAAACTCCCAGGGTGGCAGAAGACCCTCATTGGCAGAGAGAGCAAAACCAACCCAGCACCTTTCATTGCTGGTGAGAGCTGGAAATGACAAGTCTGCAGACTTTTGCACATATTTCTCTCTTCCTTCCCCTTTCTCTCTAAGTTTTACACTTCTCCCTTCTCCCTCATCTTCCTTTAAATATTTCTTTCTCTCTCTTCAACCCTTCTTTCTCAGTTCTCGGCTGTATTATCACACTGGAGTATTTAAGAGAGTCTCTAATGAAACAGGACTTGTGCTGCCAGCAGTCATTTTTCTAAGGTGTAATCAACTAACTGATAAAAATAGCTGATTATAGCAGCAAGTTCACGCCAAAGCAGTAAAGAGAAGCTTAGCATTTCCATTACAAGACTCATTATTGAGAAGTTTATAACTCAGTTATTAAAAAGAAGGTGCTATGAAATTTGGCATTTGTAATTACAGCAGAGAGAAGTTTTTCTGAGTCGACTATTTTAAAATTTGGTTTGTTTTATTGATTTCTATTTCACTGTCATGGTTTATGGGCATAGAAACAATAAATAATGAGAAAAAATATGTGCCCACACTAGTGCTAGTGGTAAATGGTAGACGTGGATAAATAGTTTGTAGCAGAGGAATGAAAATTGCTGCTCAGGTTTTGAAGAGGTGTCATTAAGTCAGCTCTGAGCCATCACACAGCAGACAAGCAGAAAGCCAGTACCACAAAACATGTCCTGGTTGGTTTGGCTGTTCTGGCCCCAGATGGACTGGGTGCTGCAGAGTCTGAGGTCTACGGCTAACACCAGCCTTGGACACCCACAGAGGCTTCAGGAATTCCTGTAGAGGGTGATGAGACAACTTCACTCCTGAGACCACTTCTTCTGTTTGCTTTTTCCTTTGGGAAGGTCTAACTCATGGCTGTTGCCTTGTCAATAATACTCATTGTATTATGAGAGGTTCATGCTATGGCCTGATCCAGAAGAAACTTTCAGAAGAGGAAAAAGTTGTCTGGTTTTCTGCTTCAGCCTGACCTGGTCTTTGTGGCCACTGTGTTCTGGTCTCTGCTTTTTCCTTAGAATAAATTTTGTCTTCACTAGAGGTAAATTCAGTTTATTTCACCCTAGGATCTTCCCTTTTAAAGCAAATTTATATAGGCTGCTGGAAATCCCATTTGGACATAACAGAGTGTAGTATCTGGGGTGTGTTCAAGGTTCAGAGAACAAATAAACCCCAATAGATTAAATATATATTGTTAGAAAAATAATTATATTAATGTAGCTTTGAAGGACAGTAAAAATAATGAGAGAGATGAAATGCAGAAGGCATTTTTTATCATATATCAATATAAAATTTTAACAACTTTATCAACTTTTGCAAATTATTTTTAGTGAAGAAGCTGGGTTTGTATTAACAGTCCCTTCCTTTGGGGTCATTGCAATGGAACTATGTTCAATGTTACCAAAATGTTTTTTTTTTCCTCCCCATTTTCCTTTCCCTTTGAATGAAAGTTCCAGTGAAAGGTGTTCAACTTTGAGAATATGAGCAGACTTGTTTATTGCAACAAAACTACTTATATGCTTACAGATAAGAAAGTGGAGAAAAACATGCAAGGATTGCCTTCTTTTTAATATGTCTAAAGGCCTCCAAATAAGAGGTAAGCTGTTTGAAATTTTAGTGATGTCAATATCTTCTCAGGTCTGGGTATGTTCCTTTTGTTTTAACAATTGCAGATAGGCTTATATTGGAGCTATTTCCAGGGGATTTAAATGCTTTTTTTTCTCATTTATGCTTCATTCAGTCCTGGCAATATTTTAGGTGTTCTTTTGACATTTCTAAATGGAGGTTGTCTTATCTCAATGTATTTATTTCTCTGCATTTGTTTCATTAGAATGTTGCCTTATTTTCGTAATTTTTAAATTTTCTTTACCATTCTGCTGTGTTTTATTTTTTTTTTTTCTGGGAAAGGTGGCTTTTAAAAAACAGATAGGTATTCAAAAACCTCCATTTACCGTACCTGAATTGCTCTGGTTCAGGGTGAGAAAATACTAGAGAAATGTTCTTTACTTGAAATTTTCAAAGATGTACCAAAGGCAGCCGCCTGGAAATATTAAAATGGGAGGGCTGAGGTATTTATGAGGAGCACTGTGGTAGCTTTCTCCATCAGGATCATCCTAATAGACATTGTTTATAAATGGATTATGAGCTTCAATCGTTTTATTAGGATTTTTATTTCTGCAGGTAAAAGCCAGGTGCATCATATGTAACCCACACTTGCTGCAATTGCTGAGCAAGTCTGATCCCCAGATACCTGAGGAGAGTGTCACAGTGTGTTTGGTAACTGTGCAATTTGGGAATGTGAGTGCACCTTCAATTTTAAGTTGTCTTTTCTTTTAAATAGTGAAATACTTCTAGGATTAGGGCCATACACAGGAAATTCTGACCCTGATTTTCTAATGCTCCTTTGTTGGCTGTTGCAGACCTGAGATCTTCACTGCTTCTCTGTCTGGCCACTCTGATGGAAGGGGTAATGCCTGCAGACATGAAGTGAGAACAGATTGCTGATGAGCTGCCTTGTGCTCTTTAGATTTTACTTTTCTGTGGATTTTACTTGCCTGGACTGCCTACAGTTGTTTGTGCGCAGACAGGGTGGTTATGTGCAAATTCCCCGTTAGACTTCTACCAGAAAACCCTTTAGGAGCACAGAGTAGATGTTCCTCAGCTTTACTGGTCTGAAAATGAATGGTTTGTGTGTGAGTCTGTGGCACAGTGGCTGTCCATGGATCGCCCACTCCCTGCTGCCTTGTGGCACAGTCTGACAAATCGTGTGTTCTTACTGTGCTACCACGTTAAACCCCCACTTTGCTGACACGTTCCTTGGGCTGCAGTCTGGAGACAGAAGTCAGAAGACATTTCATTGGTTGAATATATGTGGAATGAAAACTATTGCCATTTGAGAGCAGCATCTCACAGGGGGAAGGGAAGGAGGGAGGGCACAGGAGGAGTGTGTTGATTGGGACTGACATGCGCCTTAATATCTGATGTGGCTTTCACACTTGGAAATATTCAGGACTCCATATGTTCCAAAAACCCCACTGAACAGTGCATATAACATTGCCTTTATCATTCTTTAATCTCAGTTTAATTGCTGTGGTCAAATTACCCCACACTTAATAACCCACAGCTTGGTATATTATTTAATATGGTTGACACATACTTTGTTTTAAATGTCAGTTCTGGTAAAGCCCTGGAGTTGGCAATGCTGTGCATGATAGATGGCAGAGGAGATGGATCATCTGTTCTTTGTCTGAGCTGTTGGTATGTTGGCTGCAACTTTTTCAACTGTGACACTAGACTCATGCCAAACCCAAAGCTACTGAATGGGTAACATTATCCCTTGTATCTGATGTTTTGTAGCTGATCATTCTCAATTTCTCTGGTTTTTTTTACAGGAATGTGTAATATTATATCACCCAAGTCGAGGTGGTGAACTAGTGTTGTTTCAAATGGGTTGATTTAATTATTTCAGCACCCAGTGGCACCTTTGTTATTAAAGGATTTTCACAAAGCAGTACATAGTCTAATTACGAATTTACACAAGAGACCATAACAGCATCTGCTGGGTAAATAATATACATTTGTAAAATGGTCTAGCTACTAATTTACACAGCAGACCACTGAGATGCTGAAAGGCTGTGGCATTCTGTCATGTCAGCTCTCAAACACGTCCAACATTCCTGCTTTTCCTTACAACAGTTAACAGAACAGAGAAAATCAAGTAGCTAAAACTCTTCTGAAAAAAAACCAGGGCTGTTTGGCATTGGTGAATTTAGCTGGAGTTTCAGAGCTTTTTTCTTGTCCCCAGCTGGTAGCAGAGCATGGGAAGTGCTATCATACTTATAATACATATTTTGGGGCCCGCATCTATATCAGCACAAGCATGCAGGTTAAGAAGGAGGTGCACATTTTCATTCTGGATTGCTGGCTCTGCTCTCTGGGTGCAAATCTGACCTCAAACCTCAGGAGATTGATGTCTCCGGAGACTTTCTCCCTGCACGGGAGAGCCCAGGGAGGGAAATACATGCCACTGTAACTCCTGTGTCACATTCCTACAACAATGTTTAGACTTCAGCCAGGACATGCTTATCTGAAAAATCTTTGCCTGCAATCTTGGTTCCTTGCAGCTATAAAAGTTTGGTGCCAGTTGCAGCAAGTCAGGGGCTGCACTGACTTGTTCTGGGGAGGCTGGCCGGTCTGAGATCTGCAGATGCAAGTGCAGTTTACTCATTGAGAACACTTTGGCCTTTTTTTTGGCAACTGGGTGTTGATATAGAGGCACAAATTACCAGCTTCGGAGAGCAGCTATGATAGATTCATGCAGCTCCTGAGTAACAAGACGATGACAGCTGGGGAGTAAATCGCTGGCATAAGGTAAAATTTTTGCCAGATCAGTGAGACTGACATTCCTAGTCTGGAACCCATTAGTGATTAGTGAGAATAAGATTTAAGATTTATCAATCTCTCAGCTAAATGCAGCTTTGCAAACTGGAAAGTAGAGCTTTACCTATAGCTTACTGCTAAGAAGGGAAGAGCTCAATATTAGGAAATGCCTTAAGTATCTTAACTATCCATGGATATACAGTTGTCTACCAAAAAAAACCCCAAACCAAACTGAAAACATCTAAGGAGGAAGAAATCTAAAGCAGCATCCACTGTGGGATCCTATCTTTTTGTGTGTTTCTGGAAGGAGAACATAATGGTTTCATTGCCATCTGTGCAGTAGGATGCCCATCAACTTGAACTCTTATCTTTTGCAGGCAGAAAACTGGAAAAGCTCTCCCATAGCAAATCCCTCTTTATTTCCTCACAGCTGTCTCACCTATGTAAGCTGCAGAGCCTTTTCCAGCAATGCTGAGAAAAGATTTATGTCTGTACTACGGGAGAAAGTCTCCTTCCCTGTTTAAGCCTGAATTCTACATCAACAGGCTGCATCTGGGGAAGGGAATTCAGACTGGTTTTCCCAAGTGCTCTATTTTCCATTTAAACATCATGCTTAGGAAATGATCACAACAAAGCTTGTGTTTCACATTAAAAACACATCCGTGCAGCACTGTTTATTCAGAAAAGAAAACCAATATAGTTATTTTTCTTGATTCCTTGAGTATGGTTTGGGACAATGACAAGAGAAAAGAATGGGAAAAGTTAGAATTAGAGACAGCTTCCTCAAGAGGAGTGATGATTCTCATCAGTTGTGCCTCTTGCTCCTCCGTCTGTGGTTTAATTACTCTCAAAATTATACAAGAGTGGTATTGGAGAAGAAAATCACCATTGCCCTAAAACAAAAGGACCCCATTGAAATTACACATGAGACTGTCAACCTGTTGGACCTAAATACCTGATTTGTTTACATATAAGATCCTTTTAGCAGTTACATATTTTTGGCCTTGGCTTGTATTGTTTGCTGAATGAGCAGCAATCTGTAAAGGATCCAGTTTTCACATTGACCAGGCAGAAAATACCCTCTGATAAAAGAAAAATATTTGTTGATTATGTGTATTGTCTCTTTTACCTCACATTGCCTTCATATCAAAGGCAACATGGCAGTTTGTTGAAAGAAAGGAAATATAATTTTGCTTTGTTACAGGAAGAAAAGGATCTTTACAAAGCTTTTGGCTCCTGTTCAAGTATATCACACCATTTGTGATGGCTTTATAAACTAAGCATGGTTTAAGACAGTCGAGGATGAGTCAGACTGGAAGAAAACATACAATTAATACTTCACTGTAAATTTGGGATTAAGATTATCCATGAAAATCAGAACTATTACAAGGCTGTGCATCGTGAATGGGGGAGTAAGTGGGAAGTTAAGGAAGAGAAAAACTGTGTTTAAGATGAAAGCTGCTTTCATTGAAGACTGGATCATAGCAAAAATGTAACAGGAGAAGTGAAATATAATTAGGAACGTGACATTAGCACTGGATTTGCAGAATGTTGCCCAACAGGTGGGTGGAGTTTCTTTGACTTCGTTTCAGCTGGAGTATTGAAACACACAGCCTTTAAAATTAATCTAGACTGTGAGAAAAAAGGTAACCAGAATGTTCAAACACATGAGCTTGCACCACCAGCATGTGTCCTTGCTCTTTCTCTTCTAGCTGTAATAATCACCTCCCAGTTAAGATGGTTCTTCTCTTCCTCTGTCATTCCTTGTTTCTGCAGTTCTGCACTGGAAAGCAGAGGGGATATTGGATTTCCTTTCATCACAATGACAAGTTAGGGAAACATCTGTTTTAAACAAAATGTGCAAAAGGTTTGAAAAACAATTAAGGTGGTTTTTTTGGCATTTTTTGTTTATGTCTGTTAAGCACTGATTTTTATTAAAATAAAATTTATGAGTATAATATGAAGAGAAGACATTTAAAAGATTGAATTTAGAGTATTCAGAGAGGAAATCTGTGAAAGGCAAAATGTCCACCAGAATGGACAACATGAGTCGCTTTCTGGACTCCAGGATGGAAGCACCAATACAGAAACATTTGTTTCAGTTTATGATTTTTTTTTTGCAATCCAGCTAAAAATATCAGCACCACCTGTGATACTAGAATCAGATTTATTATCAGCCTCTCAGGAATTGCAAAACAGCCTAACTCCACCCGACTGTTAATAAATCAGGTGCTGAAAGCACTTCAAATGAGAACTTTGCTGAAGAGACAAGTAACTCACAAGGATCAAAGGCTCAAGTCAGTTAAATTGGCCATTTGCCCTTTTGGCATAATCAGAATGTATTTTCAAAAAAGAAGAAAAGAGAAAAATAAATTACAAGATGCTTTTATTGACAAATATTAAAGTGGGAATGGGCATCTGTAAATCAGTCACTCTGATTCTGCAAAACTGAGTTTTCTACCAGTGCTGAATTAATAAAGCTTACTAATTTGATCCAAAGCCCACTGAAGACAATGAAAAAAATGCTTCTTTTGATTTCAGTGGTTTGGATCTGACTGTTGGAAGCTCCCTGATTTGGACAATAAACATCTACCCTCCCATGAAGCTGACTTGTCTCTTCACTGTGCTCCCCTGACATCACACACATGCAGAAAATCAACTAACATCCAGGCTTCCAATGAAAGAAATTGCCTGAAAAATATTGCAATATCCAACTTCCTGGATTAATTAATAAAATTACTTGCTCTTCAGCATCGATTACATGCTGGGCATTTGAGCTGGTGTGCTCTGGGGAAGGGGTGGAAAAAAAGGTCAGTGGAGATGTAGAGAAGAGAGAGGAGCACACAGGTGAAGAAATACCATGAATATTGATTTATGATGACAGGAATATATTTTTAAACACTGCATAGCTCTGATTTACATGAACAATATTTGCCTAATTGAGAATCACAGAATATTCTGAGTTGGAAAGGACCCACAAAGATCATCAAGTCCAGCTCTTGAATGAATGGCCCATACACGGATCAAACCTGCAATCTTGGCATTATTAGTGCCCTGTTCCAACCGAGTTCATCTCAGGGTCTTAAACGGAAGCTGTCAGCAACATCAACACTGGCAGCTTTACAGGATTCTATCTCTAACTTCTTTTTGCCCTTACACTGGGTATTGGCTGTAGGGATTTTATTTTTCAGTTTCAACTAGTCTCCACTTTTGTTTGAGTTTCCTCTTTCCTGGGTCCTCTTCCTGGTGGTCTGCTGTAGAAGACAAGTCATTGTTTTGAACTGCGTGGTTTTTCTTTATCTGATGAAAAAGATGACCATTCAAGTCATAAAGAGAATTTTTGGATGATGGTGTTGCTGTGTAGCAGTCTGGACGTGGTCTGTATGTCAGGAGGGGATGGGCTTCACGGGTTGGCATTATGCTTGGCAGATGATGGACTGACCTTGTGGGCAGCAGGAGGAACCACAGGATGAGCACAGGCAGGGCCAAGGCACTTCTCCCACACTTGGTAGTGAAGCAAATGTGAGTCACAAACTCACATTTGGATGGGTGGAAATGGTGTTCTGCAAGAACTTAATGTAGAATCCCATGCTTTCAGGCTCCTGGTTGTAATGCTGAGGGATAAAAGCTCTTTTCTTCTTGGATACCCAGGTGCAGTGCTGCTGATGTGAGCAGAGTTAGTCTGGGTTATAAGCAGTGCAGGAGGGAAACCAGTGCTGTTCCTGTGCAGTGATGTACACCTGAAAACAGTGCAGAAATGATGACTCACAGGTCAGCGTGTGACGCTCTGGAGTTTACTGTTTGCACGTGTGGTTGGTTCTGTGTAAGAAACTGAAGATCAGCCTGGTTTCTACTGGGTTGAGTGTGTGAGGAAATCTGTGGAGTGTCTGAGAGCTGTGCATTTTCATCTGGGCAAACATCAGACAAGAAAAGAGCATGTTTGTTGTCCCTCTTTGCTTTGCTTTTGCAGGATGTCTGACGTTAGGACATTCCCACAGTGACAGATCCATTCAAGCCCAGCTCTGTGCTCTGACAAGAGCCATTTCAAGCTTTGGAGCGATGTGTCCAAGCTCAATTGGGCTCCACCCTGCATCTTTACTAGGAATTCACAGAAGTACATGTGATGTTTGCTGTGCAAATCTTCACCAGCCAGGCTGTGGTGTGCAAAATGAGAGCTGCTGCTGATGCAGCCCAAGGACTTGTTTCAGAGAGCTCATGCAAATTCTGCTTTATTACTGGCAATTGGAAAATTATTTTCTGTCCTGTGCTTTAAAATGAACCTTGAGCAACATGCCTGTTTTATTTAGGGCTTGCTTCTCTGTTCACTGGATTGGCAGAAGTGTTGATGCAGCAGAAAGGTCAATATTTCTCTCTTAGGTCTTCTTTGGACTATTAAAGATACTTGACTATAATAATCTCTGGTGTGGGATGTGCCTCTCCTTAATAAATTTTCAAGACAGCTTGGGCTGTCCTTCTGAAAGCCAAGAGAGCTTCCCACAAAGGGTGTGATCTGTGCTGGCTCAGTGGGCACATCCTTCCCCCATGAAGCAGCCCATACCTCAGTATGAGCCTCCAGCTCTGCAAAATGACAACTACCATATCAGCTTTCCCAAGCTTAATTAATCAGTTGCTTTTTAAAATTATGGATGTCTAATGTGGGATGACCTAGTGGATGCTTTTTGATCTGTGTAGATAACAGGAAATTTTAGATTTGTTCCACTGCGTGTACTAGGGCAAATTAGAAGATCTGGAGTCAGGAAATTGTATTTTCTGTGACTGAGGCTGGGCTGCGCTGCTCTTTTGACACAGATATTTTAGGAACATTGATAGTTGGAGCAGACACATCTGTGTTTGTAGTGATTCTGTCAACAGCCCTCATGGTATACAGCCAGCCTAATAATCACAAGTGCTTCTTTCTGTTTAAATCCCAGAAAAGGAACTGACATCTTTTATCAGAAAGACAGAAAATCTGTATCCCGTGACAATTCCAGATTATGGATCCCAAGAGGCTTTCCTTACATTCTTATTTTATCATGGAAATCACAGTTAGTGCTGTTTACTTTCTATACCTCCACACAGTTTTCAAGGTGTTGCCAGCAGGACCTGTGCTGATACTGACATGTGTTGTCACACTGCAAGATCTGATAGAACACCCCTATATATATAAATATCTGTGTTTTCTTGGATCTTCCTTTGCTTTCAGTGGCTTTGGAAATCATGGCACTAGTTAATTCACACGCTTTGTCTGTTTTGTAGGCTTTTTTCGTACTTCTAAGGAAAGACTTGTTCCTAGTAGACTGGTTTGGAGTATGAATCTCTTTTGCTGCTATTTTTATGGAAGGGAGCCATGTATATGTCATTTTCTAGCTATTACTCCAGCATAGGATAAGAATAAATGTTGGGGGGGGGGCAAAGAGAAACACTAGTTATTTGGAAAAATAAGTGACTTATGCCTGATATTTTTTCTATGCAATATTCCTGTCATGCTGCTTTGAAGTTCACAGCCCAGACCCACGTCAGAATTGGGGGGGTGGACAGCAGAACTGCTGAGGAAATGCAGGGCTCCAGCCACACAGCCACACTCCAAAAAGCTGTTCACTGTCCTCCGTTGTGATATAAAAGCTGAAATGTCACTCAAGCTCCTTCCCTCTGGACTTCCCTCACCCTGGGGATCAATAGTACATGAGAATGACCCATCCCTGGTGTACTGCCATCCACAGACTCATGATTTGTCATGGTTGAAGTTCCTTGAAACTGAACTTTGGGTTTTTGAGAACAACAGGTTCTTCATGTTGATCCCCTGTGATTTGATTTGCTTTGCCTGGCAGACTGTCAACGTCTCTAAAGTTATAATCATGTCTGAGGCTTGGGGCACACTTTCACTAAAAATATTTGTTCCTGAGCTTACCTACAACTCGTTCATTTTGTAAACAATAAACAAACAAGTATTAATATAATATGTATTCATATCCTTTTTTTCCCACTTCGAGAAGGCATCTTAAAGACCAGTTCAATAGTCCAATTGTCAGTGGGTCCTACAGCAGCCAAGTACACCACGTGATTTGTTTTTCTTACCAAAAATATAATTAGTTTTTTTACCACATGCAGAAGACAAAGAGTCTGGGTTTTTGCTTCTGAAGCCCACACAGTGCATTAGGTCAATCCAGCAGATGCATCTCAGGAAGGAGCTACATTCCTCTTATTTTTATTTGGACTTGAGATACCAAAAGATGCTAAAGCCTTGAGTTTTCATGTCATGACACCTCATTTAGTTTACTCCTACACAAAATGATATGTTACCTGACCCAAGGGCTTTACATTGTGTGTCAACAAAGCAGGGAATCAACTCATAAATCCCAAGCCTATTTTACTCCTTTCTTTTCTCTACACCCTATATAAGGTGTCCAGCTGTTTTGTGGCAATGGAATAGTAATGACAGTAGGATGGTAATTTCATCTTGAGCTTTACAAGCAAGAGGAGGTGCCAAGAAGGAAACCAGGTATGAAGGTTGCCAAATATATCCTCCATTTATCATTCCAGCTAACAGGGGCTGAATTATTTTTTGAGTGGCACTTTGAAAAGGGAGGCGAGAAGAGAAGTACACACTAATACGTGCTGCAGAGGTGTCTCTGAGGAGTGGCCGGTGTGGTGAGCTAAAGTATCGTCCTTCCTGCAGGAGGAGTACAGTGTGTTACTCATGCAGGAATTCTGGTCACGCTGTCAGAGCTGAAGTACCTGGACACAAACCCAGATGGTCTGGTGGTAATACAAAAGATGGATCTTTTTTATAGGAGCTGAAAATGAAGAGAATATTTTTGTCCAAACAGAGCGCTCTCACTTGGGGCCTCAGCAATGTTTCGGTCCTGGACAGCATTTCCCATATTCTTTTTGCAAAGAGACTTATAGAAATGTAAGTTCATAGGAAATAATCAAACACCCTCAGAATTCAGCAAGAAGAAAAGGGAGCTTCATCTTTTGCATTGCCATTTTCATTTAGTTTCAAAGTGGGGAACTATTGCTTTAGACTGTGATAAGGAACGGGGCTGTGCTGTACAACCAGTTCAGGATGTGGCTCATTGTATGCACCCTGTGAAGGTGTCACAGTGCTGTTCTGAAAGGAGGTACAAAGCATCCGGTGAATGGAAAACAACCTGCTTGAGTAATTTCTACTTGGCTGTTTTATAATATATTTCTCAAGTGCAGACTCACATTTACTTGTCTAACCATTGCCATTACTATTATTATATAGTAATTATAATTTACTTGTACAAATTAGAGGAAGGATTAAATGACATATATAAAGCATACTGACCAGAACTAAATAGAAAATTCCAAGGAGGAGTCCTTAAAATAAAGCGATTGTATAATACTTAATTGTATAATATAAATTGTAATTTCCCAAAAGACATTGTATTAATCTTACAGTGGTTAGCTATTCCATTTGGTCCATTTATAATCACTTTGAGTACTTAAATACAAATTTAAAAAAGGATCAAACTTGTTTCCCACTAATATGCCTAGTGCTTTCCCCATAGCTTATTCATCTTCAAAGCTCTTCACCAACATTAGCTAATTATTTCTTTTTTCTAATTAGTAGAAATTGACTATGGTCAAAAGGGCCATTCAGCAGATTAGCATGTCTCTGCCTTCAAATCTCAGAGCTTCTGACCCAGAGCTTTCAAATGGTTGATGAAGATATCATACAGTGCTTGTGCTGAGCCTATAGTCAAGGCAGCCAACTGGAGAAAAAGAAAGAAAGATAGAAAAAGAAATTAAAAAATTACACCTCAGGGAAGTGTATCAAATCTCCTAATTCACAGCTTTCCCTGGAGGCAGCAGCATGGAGAATGCAGGGCTGGACCCAGCCTCTTCCTGCTCTGAGCACAGCTGCCTCAGACAGGGACCTGGGGGTACCTTGCCCTTATTCTGTAGACTTAAAGGCACGTGGGGTTTGTGGTGGCCACCTGCTCAGAGGCCACTTCTGTTCTTGGGTGCTGGAGGTGGCACAGGTCACTTGGTGTGACTCAGGTGGTGTCCCTGTATGTGTCCTGGCTGCTGGAAAAGCAATCCAAAGCCCTGCCCAAGAGTCATCTTTGCTCTGGGGCTGTGTTCTGTCCACCTTGACTTGTAAGATGGCAACACAACTAGATGGGTTTAGGAAGTGGTTTGGAGTTTTTTAAGCCCTCTTTGCATTAAAACTGTCCTCTCAAAAGGGTATTTCTTCTGAGTCTTAAGTGTAGCCATGCCACTTGCCAGGAGCTGCATTTCTCACTTTATAAGAGTTCATATGCATCCATAATCTGATAGCTGTAACCTAAAGGTAGCAGAAAAGTCTCTGGAAATATGAACAAGTTCACCCTCCCTTTGTATTCTGAATTTCTTTACTTGTTCTTCAAAAAGGCAGCAAAGTGACAAATCCTCACTGAGCAGCAGCTCTGTTTGGCTCTTGGAGAACAGCTGTGAGTGTGAGACTTGTTTATGTTTCAGAAACTGTGAATGTTTTAACCCTGAACAACAGTGTGTGCTCCAGGAGATTAATATCTGCATTACATGGACTTGCTGAGAATAAATTAACTCTTGATGACACGATTACTGTCTTAGCAGTGTTCACCGCATACAATTGCATGGTGTCAAAGATATTAATGTGTTTTTGTGAAGAATTTAGGAAACAATTTATTTATATGACTGTGCTTCATTCCATATCACACCAGGACATCAATTAGCTACTATCGCCTGTAAAAGAAATGTAAATCATGTGTCTCATTGGTTATGAGGATAATAGTGGGCCAATAATTCACAAAGAATAATTCATTCTATGAATAGTGCCTCATTCTGTGCTCATGAATTGTTCAGAAACAGATACAACTTTTTCAAGTTTTCATTTTTCAAATTATTATAATGGATTTTTCTTGGTTACGGTTCACTCATGAAAGTTTTGAATATTAAGGGCTTGAAGTTTGGGGTGATTTTATTTGGTCACAGGTAAAATATATTTATTTTTTGACTGAATCAGTACAATTTTTGGTATCAGCTGATGTTGTGAAGACTTGTGAGGAAATGCAAATGAACTTCAGAAATATTTGTAAAATAGAGGGCTGGGAAATAAATTTCTGGCCAGAAATACGTAAAAAGAACAGTGAAAAGCTGAGTACGCTTTAAAAAGGATTTATATTGAGATTTGAAGGAAAACATACTCTGGGAAATAATATAAAAAAAATAAAATCACTCTCCCCCCAGTGCAGTTTCTAAAATTAAGGAATAAAAAATAATTACTTTAGGAAGATAATTAACTCTTTCTTTAAAAACAAAATTAATGTAAGAAAAAAAAAAGAAACCAAAGAAGAACAAAGAAACCCAAATCCCAAACCCCAAGAAATGTGTGGATTTCAGTTCCTATTTATTTCTTCATAATCTTTGACTTTAATAGAAGAAAAAGTTTTGAAGGTTTTAGCATTGACATTATTAGAAGGAGTTGTGTTTGTATTGGCAGCATGAGGACAAGGAGAAAAAGGTAATTGTTCTAGAAAGTGCTGGCTTTTGAACAATTCAGAGATGGTTTAAGAATTTTCCTTCATGTCCTAGCTGCATGTAATCAAAACACAAAATACATAAGATAAAAAATTAGGCATGATCTTAATTTTCAATATAGAGCCTAAAATAATGTTCATGACTCAAATCAGTGCAGAACACGTGTTGGAAGTGAGGTAGCTGGTTTTCCATGATGCTTCATGCAGGTTGAATATTGCATGGAAGGACTGAACCTTGTTTTTCTTCCTTTTAGTGAAATTAGATAAGACGGAAAATTTGCAAGTGTTTAATTTTTATTTTTTTGGTGTTTGATTCACACAGATACCCAAAGACTTTTTTCTCTGAACAGCCTACTGAGAATCTGAAATCCATCCTCTTCCCTCTTATTGCCAGTCATGCCTTTCCCATGCTAATACGTTAAGTAACTTTTATTGCACTGAAGAGCATATAAAGTTCACTGCTTTGCCGTGACCTTTTCTCCTTTAAATTGTTTCATCATTGTGACCAATAATGGACCAAAGAGAAGGCATTAAAATGTTAGGGACATTTATTTCTAAGGAGGTTGAGCAACTTTTGCTATGCCCTTTTTACATTCTTCCAGACCTTCTAAAATGAGACCGTAACATGACAGCGATGCCCCCCTTAATTACATTTTGTTGTCAGAGGAAGCATGCTTTAAAAGAACAGTAACCCAACACTCCTAGAGCTGAGGATTTCAATAATCTCAACCAGGTTCACAGCGTTTGGAAAGCCCCAAACCTTCTGTCAACCGATTGAAGCAAATTTTAGGCATGCAAGAAATACAGTCATCTGGCACAAGGTTCTGTGTTACGGGGTTCGGGCAGAAGGATCTCGTTTCACTTTGCCAGATTTTCCTGAGCAGTTGGACAGATTTCACAATGGCAATGTCTTATCAAAAACACAAAACCTAAAGAACGATGCACTCCTGCTGTGCTTGTTTTCAGTAATGTTCATTTCCATCAGGTACTGAATATTGCCAGTCCCATATTGAAATATTAATAACAGCTGAAGATTCAAAAAAAGGGAGATACCAGTGGAACTCGGCAGGGGTAACACTTGATCTCCTTCCTGGACTTTTTTTGGTTGGCCACTAAACCTGGTTGTATTTTTTTTGTCACAACAGCTGGTAGCTTTGTTCAAAGCAAAGGAGAAAATTCCTCCTGGGTGAATCCATTTTATATTTTTGCAAGTTCTGTCATGGTTTTAGCACAGATTGCCAAGGAAGAGAAATCAGATTTTCAGTGGACTGCTACAGTGATACAGGATATATGGATTTAAAACCCAACAAGGGTGGGCAAAGGATAATGCATTGAATTTATCAGGAGAATAAAATGGGTAGGAAATGCCAAAGGGAGGCATGAGCATTTACCCAAAATAGAAAATGCTGTTGTTTGAACACATTCTAGAGTTTCTGTAGCATGCCTATTAGTTAGGTTGGTGAACCTGTTGGCCTGTCCTTGCAAGATGGATTGCCTTCACTCAGGACTGTCTGGGGAGCAGTGGAGCTGTTGTGGCATTTGCCAAAAAAAGGAAAAGGGAAGGGGTTGTATCTGTCTGCCTCCCTCTGGGAGGACACAGCCTGTGTGTCCTGGCTTCTGTACCTGTAGAACAAACATGAATACAGTCTGTACCAGAATTAAGGTCCTAGGAGTAAAACTTCTAGGCTCCTACTCAGGGCTTAAGAACAATCAAAAAATTAAATTGGTCCCAGAGCAGTTTTCATAGGTTACATCAGACTGAACTCTGTGCATTCTGGGAGAGGCTTGCAGAGCCTGTACAAATATCTATGTAATTCAGATCCACTGTGCTCCTATTTTAGGCATCTACCATCAACTTTCAGTCTCGTGGTTCTGAATGATCCCTGTAGCCTAAAGCAGAATTGTCTATTGGCCTGGTGTGAGCAGTGAATGTTCAGGATCTGGAAAGTGCCTTACAAATGAAGCAGAGTAGATGCAATACCCTGAGCAGCTGTTCCCATGGCCTTCAGGTACTGCTAAGGATTACAAAGTATGGATTTGTAAGTAATGACTCCTGAAACAGCCACTCACAGGTAGTGTATCAAAAATGCCCAGATCTTAGTGCATTATCCAAAAGAAAGGATGACAAGAGTCTTTTGGAGGGATTAATGCAGTAAACCCACTGGAAACATTGGTACATTTGGCCACAGTATTATGTTGGGCAAAATTTCTATGTGGGGTGGGATGTTATCATTGTTCCCCTAGGACCTCCTTTGCTGGCCATGGAAAGAAAACAGAGGAGAAAGGAGAGACTGTTAGTATTGAGCTCTAATAAGCTGATAGCTGTTTTCATAAAATTTGTTTAAAATAAAAAAAAGGTAAAAATATGAAGGAAAAAAATAAGAATATTGAGAAAAAAAAGGCCATTTTGCCCTGTGCCTGGGAGGGGAAGAGGGAGCTCTTGTGTCACAGTGATATTTGGGACGTGCTGGGAGGAGGATGGCTCAGAGCAGTGGTGGGGCTGTGCCCCATGGAACAGCATTCCTGGGGAGCCCAGCCTCAGGAGTGCCTTGGGGGCTGGTGTGGGGCTGTCCTGGTCTGCCCTGCACAGCAGTAGCTTGTCAGGGCAGCTTTGCCACTGCGAGCCAAACCATCCCAGCTGGCTTTGAGGGACCACAAATTCTTGCTGCATCGCAGCAAGGGAGGCTTCAGCCAGGTTTGTTTTTCCTTTGTGAGATGTGGGCCCTAGATAGACACCCAAGCATTTCCTCACTGCAGGCTCTTTGCAGCCATTTCCAATCGGAGCATTTCCATCTGAGGCTCTTTGTTTGGGGACTGTAGCCCTGGGGCTCATTCAGTAAGTCTGGAGTAAGAGCTGTGACTCCCTGAACTCTGCTTTAGTTGGGGTTACTCAGACTGAGAATCTGGCCTTGCCCACCACATTAACATTCTGTTTCTTCGGCATGTGCCTCTTACTACTCTTTTCTCCACATTCAAGGCAATTTGTTTCTATCATGAGTCCCAAGTGCAAAGTTTTACCAGATTACACAGAGGAAGGTGTCCCTTTTACAATTCTGGAATTCTTCTATCCTGAGATATCTGAGGTTTCCCTCAGAGGATTCAGACCTTTGCACCTCACAAGCATGAGTTTTGCACCTGAAAAAAATTATTATATCTCTGACGATATCTTACACTTGAAAAATTTATTTAGGTGGGATTTTATTAGTGATCACAAGACATTTCCATAACCTTGAATTTGCAAATGCTCAGACTTTAACAGTGTGGAAAAGTGTTTGGGAGGAATGTTTTATTTGCAAGTCTCTTTATTGCTGCAATATCTCATTTTCATCTTTTCTGTGTTAGGTACAGTAGGGAACAGAAGATAAAATGGACAAGTAAGTAAAATTTTGAGGTCTGACCGGTTGGGTGAGAGAGTCACATTCAGCAATAAATAGCTCCTTCCAGATCATGATGTGCTAGCAGTGTTGAGGAAGCAATAACATGGGACTGGCCCAAGTTAATGATATATATTAAAGGAGATTATGCAGATATAAAGGACATGTTTAGTAAAGCATCTATTGTCTGCATCTATTACCACAACATTCTGGCAAGTGTTGGGAAACATGGAAAGTGTGAAGTAGGCGGAGAAAAATGCAACCTGCTTTTGTTTACTTATTGTTGACAGCAACTAAGACATTTGCTGAATGCCTTAAAATTTTTGTAATTAATTGTGGGAATTGTTTATGAACCACCTATAAAACCCATTCTAATCATGTTTCTGGCTGCCAGAGTGGGGAGGGATGTTTCAGGGAAGGGACATGCATCTTCAAGCGAGTGTGCATGTGAAGGACAAGGATCCAAGACACTTAGCCCTAAAGCCTAGTCCTGGAATAATTTAGGAATGATCTTCACAAAGGAAATAGAGATTGACTTTTGGTGGTGGCAAGAGAAAAGCAGCTGTCTTGGAGCGAGGACCTGTGGTGCCATGAGCTAGGCTGGAGGTCTGTGTCCCAATGGACACGTGTCACCCACCGTGAGTGGGTACCTACAGCTCAGCTGGATGCCTGACAGAGGCAGAAGTGCTGTGGCAGATGGGGTATCTTCAGCTCTGTCTGATTCAAACTTTGCTAAAGTTTGTGGAGTGAAGCCAATCAGCCATGGATAAAGGGCTTTAATTGCTATTTATTTTTCTAACATTTATATTGTAATTAAGCTGCCATCTCAAAACCAAAATCTCCTCCCATCCCCCAAATTGCCATCAATCCTTCCAACAGGAGCATGCTGCAGTTTTATGTAAATTGGGACAAGAAGTGGGTGTGGAGCCATGCCAACACAAATGCTCATTTTTTCAAGCATAGTCCTGAATGGGGGATGGAGCAGATTTGTAAGTCCTGTGTTCTTTTCTGCTGCTAGGTTAAGTTTTGAACAGTTTTAGTTGTCCTGTCACTTTGTCGCTCTCTTGTAAATCAATAGGACTGTTTTGCTGTTGGTATGTTGAGTACTAGAACAAGCGCAAACAAGAGCTTCTCTACTGCTTTTCAAACTGCATTTCAGTGCTGAAAAGGTGGCAGTTGTATCATGATTTACAGCTCCTATTTGGTGTTTTTAATTGGGAATTTACACGACAATTTGTGGCTACATGATTATGTTAAGATTATCTTATAAAAGATCTAGGACAGTTGTTTGTGAAACCCTGGGGGCACATACCAACCTCCTTAGTTATCTAACCAACTGTTGTGCTCCTCGGTTAAAAGAGTGGGGCCTTAAGAAGTGGTTTGATCTTCCTCTGAGAGGTTAAAGGTCAAATGACTCATAAATGAAGAAAGAGTGATTTAATCGAAGGAACCTGTGCTGTTATTGTAAAACAATATTCACCGGTGATGGTACACTGCTGTATAAATGACAAACTGCACTGCGATGGAAGTTGTTATTACATCATTGGAAACTTCACCTGCACTACATTTATGGCTCCATAAACATAGGTTTATTTAACAGCTGTGGGAACACCTATGGCCACTTTGTGTTAAAGGTCAGGAGTCCTAAATTTCAGTTTGCATGTAAGTGTTCATGGGTGAGGTTCATAAAAAATGATGACTAGCAGTGAGTGATCAGAACATAACCAGAAAGTAATGTTGAGACAAACATGCTAACACAACCATTTATGCCTTTCTGTGTTCCCTTGAAGTGCTTGGGAGGATTGTTTGTTTGCTGAGTGTTGCTCTGAAAACAGATCCATATCACTTGGTCACAACTCTGTCTTCCTGTCAATGGGAGCCTAATTGTACCTGCCACCAAAGTTAGGCTCCAGCAGAGATCTGTCTTCTTCGATATTTTTAAAGGGGGGCAGTCAAGTCCAGCCCATTTCAGGATTTGAATTGAAGGCAGTCATAAATACAGCAGCTGCTCCTCAGTTCCTTTGCCAAACTAGATGATTCAAAATATTAATATTTATTCTTGAAGTTGCCATGTTAAACACTGGGGCAACTGCCTGACTGAGCTGCGAGCTATGTATTGCCAAGTGCACCAAATAAAGAAAAATTAAAGGGAAAATAATGTGTACTAATGTAAATACTTTTCACAAGAGAGTGTGGTTTTACGCAGGTGGTGTCTCATTGCAGTAGATCCTTCACGGGAGCACGTGGCCACTCTGTAAAGGATAAAAAAAACCCTGCTGAGTGAATAATTCTTTTTTATACTCTTGAAGCATTTGAAAAGTTAAACTGGTCTCCATTTGGAGATTAAATTGCACATATTCTGTGGGAGAACAGTAATCTCTCTCTGGTTTGTGCAACATTGTTCTTTCTCAGCTCTTTTCCCGTGGCCTTGTCTAACTCATGCCACACATGAATATTGGAGTGCTGCTTTACATTCCCCACCCACGTCATTGCTTCAGGTGTTGTACTGTTGCTCAGTGAATGGTAGCAGATTTTTAACAAATTTGCAACAGCAATCTGGACTACCAAAACCATTATGACTAAACCAATAAATTACTATTGTCTGTTTTCATCACACGACAGATTCCCATAACCCAGTCCAGTGTGGCTGAAGATTTCATGCTGATAAAGATTACTGGGTATACTTACATTTTAGAAACACTATTGTTCCCTTAGATTCATAAATAATTGTTAGTCAAAGATCAAACAGAAATAATTACTGTTTTTTTGCACTTTCAGAACACAGATGAGATGATTAGAAAAATCCAAAAAGATGTGAAGCAATAGTGAAGCTTCTCTTAAGCAATGTCAAACGTATCTTTCTTGTTCAACAGCATTGTCTATCTCCATCAATAATCTCGCCAATGGTCATATAATTAACTATGCTAATAATGCTTCTTTTAGTCTTTTTATTACTATTATTGCTGTGAACCTACTTAGGAGCAATCCACTGTAATTAGTAATTAATCTGATGGTTGTGTTGCCCTATGCAAACGTGAGATAGAGCATGTTGATTTAACCACATCAGCCTCACCTGCTGCTCATGTTGCTTCTGCTGTGTGTCCAAGCTCAGCCAGCAGCTCTTGCTGCCCCTGCACTGCCTGGGGGTGGGGGCTGCAGGCTCCCAGCTGCTGTCCTGGGGACAGGGGCTGGGGACAGAACAGCCCATGTGTCACCTCGTCAATCTTGCTTGGCCACTGTCAGCCCCTGTGCCTTGAGAGCACTTCCCGGTCACAGTAAAGAGGGAAATGCAGGACAGGCTGGCTTGGGCAACTGCTCCTGTGAAATGTCTTGTTGAGTGTTTAACATGGAAGTGTTTCCACTCAGGTTTGGTGTTTCACATAGAAGCCATTTATTTCTCACTTTCTAAACATTGCACTTGATTCTCTTTTCTTTAAATCTCCCAATTATCCTTGTCTAATCACTCTTGTTTGCTCTGGCAATCTTTTAATGCTAGCATTTACCAACATCCCACTTTTTTTTTCTTAGTTTAGAATAGGAAACAAATGTGATAATTGTTGGCAAGCAGTGATGTTCTTGTGGCAGTTGTGCTGAGCACTAACAGCAAGGGAGAGGTGAAGAGAATTCCCACTTGAATGTTTTTCTTTTTTTTAATTAATGCTCATGTCCCTTCAGTATTAGAATTGCCATCATGTTTTTGGGTGGTTTTTTTTTGTTGTTGTTGGTTTTTTTTTTGTAGAGAGTACATGGTAATGAAAATGAAAATGTAAAATATCTTTTAAAGAGCTCCTGCAAGCCATGACTTAAGCACCTTTGGAAATCCATTCTTGCCTTGGCTTAATCTCCTTATTGTCATTCCCTGTTGCAACAATGCAGCTGTGGGTACTGATCTCTCCTTCTCAGTGGCCATTGTAATTATTTTCCCTGTTTTATACCTTAGGTTTCTGAAATTCACCGCTAGAAAACGATGTGTTTGTGTGTCCCTATCATAGTTACCCTTCTCTAAACAAGAGTTAGAAGAGAGCATTCAGCAAGCAGACAAGGACACAGCCGAGAGCCTGGTGAACTGTGAGGTGGCTCTAAGCCACTATAAGGAAGGAAAGTGATATTAAGCCAGTGAGTGGAAAAATTAATTTTAAATGTTTTGTAATCACATATAAGTGTAAAAGCTGAAGGCACAAATCAGGTTTAGGGTAGATAGTGCTATTCAGAGCTAAAACTCATAGAAAAAGGCAAAAATATTTTTTGATCCAGTACTTGCAACATGAAGCCTAAACCTGTCTAATCCTGGCTCCACATAATCACCAAAATACCTGTCAAAAGTCTATCTATCCGGAGGTATTTGACACTTTGTAAGTGTCCCTGAATTATCTGTCTTAGCAACATACACCTCTGCTGAGCTGTGCAAATACAGCAAAAGGTAGGGTTCTGGTGAAACCAGTATTTACACACTATCTCAGTCTTGGAAGTAATTAATCTTCAACTGTATGAGGCTCTTTGTGATGTAAAGCAAGCGCTGACACTTTTGTGTAAACATGAAGATTAGCATATTTACAAACTGGTAGATGTTACTTTGATCAGTGGCTGCTTGCACTGGAAAGGCATGCTGGCATGTGGGTTTGCTCTTCATGTGACAAAGACGTCTAATCCTTTTACACTATTCTCAGATCCATATTTAGAATTCTGACTTGTGTTTTCTCTATCCACTTGAGCCCACTGTTTGGTTTGTTTAGTAGTGTTCATCCACTCTTTATACTCACCAGTGACTCATTCCAGTTTGTTTTCTTTGCAAAGCAAGCAGTAAAATTCCAAAGTAGTAAATGACCTGGGTGAAAAACCCATAAACTCCTTTAGATTTAATTACTAAAGCAAATTGGAAACACTTGCAGTCAGGCTTTTTGATGGCCTGTATAAAGATCTTCACTGTTTTCTTTCTGGCTTTTAAGTAAGTTAGTGTGAAAATTAGTCAACCAAGCTCCAGCCTACTTCTAATGCTGTTATACCAGGACATTTGTTTCTGTGTACATTTAAGCTCATCTGGAAGACTTTGAAAGAGGCATCCTAGATGCCTTGTTTTTGTTCATTGTAATTTAATGGTAAACTGTAAACAATACATAATTCATTTTAGTGCAAATTATAGCTTTACATACTCTAAACTGGTTAGTGACAGGGCATCTTGTGGTAACAAGATAATGACCTGAGCAGGTTAGAACAGGCTAGGTCTTATCTTTTAAGAAGGATGAAATAATGTTATGACATTGTCAGCATATTGTCTAACATGCTGGGATGCTAGCAGCTCATTACTTATGTGGAACTCATCTGTCTGAGTAAACGATTGCAAGATTGGCCCTTCTAGGTGTACCTGTGCTGGCAAGACGGAGCACGCCGGCGGCCGCAGAGCAGCAGGAGATGTGTGGCTGAGGTGGGCCCACACACGCTTGCACAGGAAAGGTGAGACTGCATCTGAGGGGTGGGTGGGGTTCTGCTGCTGTTCTCAGCTCCACAGCCTTCATTTGAGCACTGAGGGCAAATTTGCTCAGCCTGCCCACAGTCATTGGAGATGGTAGATAGATCTGCTTGGTCTTGGAAGCTTTCCTGCTTTCCTCTGGCAAACTGGAGCTTTGCCTCCATCCTCAGGCATACCTGTTAACTTGTCAAAGATGAGGAAACGCCTTCTCACCAATCCACTGTGTTCTAGATGTCACGTTAAGTCCTGATGCTTTAGCACCTATCCACACACTAAAGCCTTAGAGCTGATTTTGGGGCTGTGACTCAGTTTCCATTTGACAGCAGCTCCCAGTGATGAATGAATGATTTGGAGACAACAGCTGCCACCCTGCTGCTTGCCCTTATGGCACAACTGAAAACTCTACTCCAGCATTTAACCAGTGGTTTAAGCTAACATACTTGTTTGTAAAGCTGAGATGCTGAGAGCATCCCCTGCCACCCCTCAGTACAGAGGTGCAGCTGCTGTTGGAAGAGTGCAGCAGGCACCTGGTGGTGACAACAGCTTCAGTGAGCCTGGCTACAGCCCACAGTGGCTCTTGTCTGCCTTAGCCAGACCAGTGGGCTCTCCATGCAAAATGAACATCAAATCTGAGCCATCTCTGCGTCTTTCAAATGGATCAGTGTGAATACATAATCTCACAAACTAAAGGACCCCAGCAGCTTTCTAGCCAAGCAGGATATCTATGCTCACAAGGCTGGCCTGAGTCTCTCTGATGGGATGTTAGACTTCTTTTGCTGTGAAGAAACAGCTGTGAATAACACATAAGAAATACATATACCGATGTCTTTTGTAGTACATTCATTTTTCCAGGGCCAGTGTCTCACTTAGTATTTCCCCCTTCAAATATTGTGGTCTCTAGGCTGCAGTCACACATTTAGAGAAAGTTTAGTTGCACAAAGTTGCCCTGTTTGTATCTAATGTATGAACAATAACAACAGGACCTGTGTTTTGATTGCTTGTTAAGCAAAGTAAGCAGGTGAAGTGCTCTGAAACAAAACTAATATACTTTTCTTATGTTGCTTGCAGAGCATCACACAAATGTTAGATCTATTACTGATTAAAACTCTTGTTAAACTGAGGATCAAAAAGAAATCTCGACACCTCATTTAGCTCTTTTCATGACTGGATTAGCCTAAATAGAACAAGTTCCTTGTATGGGAGCAGCAGAGACAATTTTAAAGATATATTCCTATCTAGGCAGACAAACTGTGAGTAGAGTCTCTAAATCAGGAGGAAAATATTTTATTTTGTAGCAGTTATGAAAATTAAAGATTTATTGGGTGAAATCTTGACCCTACCAAAGTCAATAAAAGGTTTTCCATGGTTTTCACTGAAGCCTGATGTATTTTCTATTGATATTTGAGGGGAAAAAAAACCCAACAACTTTTGCAGGTTATATTGTTACTTATTTAAAATGGAATAGCTGATTGCATGTTTATGAACTAATACTGAATTAACAGAAGCCTTCCTAGTATATATAATCTCTGTGGTTTACTAAAAGCTTTCAATATGTCTGGATCACTTTTAATTTAATAGATTAGAAGACAGGTAGTTAATGTGCTAAACAAAGTGGAATTTTGTCTATTTTCCTCTCAATGCCATTATTTGTGGCTTCATTTTTTTCTGCATTGCAAGTGTTCAGCACTTTTGCAACTTAAATGCACAAGCAGACAGGGAACAGTCTGCAGCCACACTGGAAAATAAGCCTGGATCCTTCAGGTTTTCAGGCTGATTCCCTCCTGCTTGTCCTGTTT
Source organism: Pseudopodoces humilis (assembly GCF_049639895.1). NCBI lineage: Eukaryota > Metazoa > Chordata > Aves > Passeriformes > Paridae > Pseudopodoces > Pseudopodoces humilis. The sequence continues at coordinate 10,285,344 of NC_142213.1, read as the reverse complement.
GTGAATGCAGGCAGTGGAAGAGCCCTTCTCTGGGTTGCTGAGCCCGGGCTCTCTTGCAGACCCAAACAGATTTTAGCATGATGACAAGCAATGTAGGCTGACTAGGGGCTGAGAGTGTGGAGGCAATGTCTACAAAGTCTGCAGAAAGGGAATAGACTCTTGGTGAAACTGGGAAGCTGCAGTAGTCCCAGATCATAAGATTTGGGTCTGGCAAGCTGATTATTCAGCTCAGCAACACTCAGAGCCCAACCACGAACATCATATGAACTTTGATGTTTTTAATGTTGTCCGTGGCTGGGCTGTAGTCAGCAGGACTGACCCTTTTATGCTCTCACAGGTCTTTTTTTTCCTGACAGTTTTATGGGCATAAATAGATAAAAGTCTTCATCTTAGGAAAAGCATGTATTTAGGAATTTTAAGATACTAATTTCACATTGCCCTTGAGCATTTTCTGCAAATGTTAGCATGCACATACTATTTCTGGTGATTAAAGCAGAGTATTTTGACTTTAAAGTGGCATCTTCTGAATAAATGTGTCTTCAAATGATTTATGCATGCCATTAGGATTTAGTGCTAGTAGTTGTCCTGGGAAGCCTGATCTGGTCTTTCAAGAGTTGTCTTAGTTTTATCAGTCCATTTACATGTGGTCATATTTCAACCTCCAGGAGCTTTAAAATGTTTAGTACACAGAACACAAATTTAAGCCTGTGTTTGTTTTTATTGGTGGAACCTCTTTCCTTTCTTCAACATTCTCAAATGTTCCCTGGTTTAAGTAGAGTTATCTAAGGTAATCCACTCTTGCCCTTACCAGGGATATTCCACTTTGTTCATAAGCACATAACATAACTCTAGTCCCCTGTGATTTCATTGTGAAATTAAAACCCAGACACTCATCCAGATGTCTTAGAAGATAAGGGCAGACCTAATCCATGTGTCACAGAGGACTTGAGGAGCAGGAATTCACCTATACATCATCACGTTGTTATTAGCCTGGACCATGGCAAGCCCAACACAAACATTTTCCACAGGGCTTGCATTCAGGCTTGGCAGTGTTAAGAAAATACCCTCCAGCAATGTGTTATTTTAGGCTGAAACAAAAGTAGACATGAATGGCAAGAGGAACAGAGAAGTATTGTTTTTATTTTCAATGTGAACCCATAACTTGTGTTAAATGAAAATCTAACCAAGTAAGATGTAAATACCATCGTGTTCAAATGAGCTATCAAATATCAACACATTTATTTTGTGATGGAGCACTGATGCTTGTCTTAGGCATTGTGGGAAGGGTAATTTAGATAGTAGAAGCCAAAAGCTTTATCTGATTAAAACTGATATGATGATTGATTTTGACAGAGAGAAATCACTTCCATTGCAAAAAAAAGGAGGCAACACAAACATTGTGCATTTTTCATTAATATGAATGGTAGCACTGAAACTAGAAACAAAATGTGGGCTTCTGAGAGAGGTAAAACTTTGCCTCTGTCTTTTGCAGTTCTGCCACAGAAGTCACCCCCAAAGCTGCCAGAATTACTTTATAAAATCCTAGGGTAAGGATGAGAAGCCACAGCAGGTGACCTACCCTGCACAGCCTCCCATTTCTGTCTGTTGCTGCCCTCACTTGCTGTTTCTCCATCTTGCCCTGGGAGCACTCCCAGAAGTGTGCCGAGGGATGCTACAGGATAGAGGCAGCAGAGTTTGTGATCAAAGCAATAAACTGGGAGTTAGCTGGTTTGGATTCAGCTCCTGCCTGTGCCACAGATGTTCTGCATAGCCAGCCATGGCATGCTCTGTTTTTGACAAAATTCATCCTGTGCCGAGAGCCAGCGAGAGCCTGGGATGCCATCTGATGCTGGGACACAAACAAGGCTCACCCACTGGTTGAATGTTATACAAGTATATTTAGAAAACTCTAATGGCATGTAAGCTTTGTGGTGTCCTTCCTTCAGCACAGGGACAAAATATAAACCTCTTGTTTATAGTCAGTGCCTCAGTGCTCCCTCCTGCCAAGCAGGAAAACTGCAAGGATTTTCACATTAACGTTTGTGAAATACTACTGTGATGTAAGGGACACTTCAGTGCATGTCTGTTAGAAGGAGAGCCCACAGCTTTCAAACGAGTTGCCCAGAGTTTGTGCACTAATTGAATAGTTGGAGTCTCACAAGTGTGAAAAAGTGTCCTGGAAAAATCTTCAGAAAAGAAAAATCTGTAATAACAGATTCTGAGGGATGTTATTGTGCTGTTTTGGGGGGTTTGTTTGTTTATTTTTAATATGAATATTAATGGTAAATTAATACATAAAAGTACTAATGAAAATCAAGACTAGAAGAAAGGACTCCAGGCAGGACAGACAAACACTTTCTAAAATGGAATGTGGCTTTGATTTTTTGTTTTGGGAAGTGATCCAGGTTACCCTAACAGAAAGCAGAGACACTTTGTGGCTGAGGTCTCTTTGTGCACAATGCAATGGCAAGGCAGTTCAAGACCAGTTCATCTGTGTGAAAATATGACCCTTATGAGTCTGGAGGTCAATGAAACCACTGTTGATCTGCTTAGGGCATGCTGGTCACTGCTTTAGGGTCATTTTGATTTATGTGCTTGGATTTTCCACTTCCAGAAGAATAAAATGTGGGTAACTGTCTCTTAGTTAATGCTCATTTTTTTTGTTGGTAACACACTTTTTTTTCAGAAATACGCATTATATGAAAAAGTCTAGCAAATTTAGTGTAAGTATATAAAGTGACATTTTTATGAAAGATGAATGTATTCATCATGATAATTAGAAAATAAAACAACCTTAAAAGCATAGCTTTTGATTTCTTTTCTTTTTTTGTTTCTTTTAAGCAGTATACAAGCTTCCCTCTTATCTGATATTTAAACATTGTGGTTTAAGTGTTTAGCAGTTCTTGCAGATTTACTTTTAAAATACTCATGTGAAGGATGAAATTGATGGTAACACCATTAAATGGATGGGATAGTTGAGGCAGAATCAGCTAAAATAAATGTGTAGCAAACCAGAAAGTTAATAATTATTTACCTCCCTAACTCTTATCCAGTTTCAAAAATAAAATGAATGGAGAACTTCCTCTTACTAGTTGCTATCCTAAATACTTCTATCAACTGCTATTCTAATACTTCTAGCAAACTCCTTAATTTGTCCTATAAGACCTTCTGGCCTCTTGAAACATTTTTAAAAAAAGCTTATTAAGGTCTTTGCCACCTGCTTTGCATGTGACTGCTGAGCAGTTTAGTAATGAAATTTTAACATGAGTAAACAACACATTTATGACTGTGCTGTAACCTCACCATTGTATTATTTGTCTCATTTGTTAGGCAGTTTTAGAAAACACAAAACACTGCTTTTTGTTTGTCTATGGACAAAACGTGGGCTGGAGAGGCCACAGTTATGAAATGGTCAACATGCTTCTCACTACTCATTCCTTGGAGTAACTGCTTCACAAGCCTTCTCCTTCAAGACATCCTAAAGGCTGTTTAATACTCTCTTAGTTGTCATTTCTGTCAGCACTCAGCACTGTGAAGCGTTGCTGAACTAAACCATATTAGCAGGACTTTACAATTATTTGTAAATGTTGGGATACTCAGAAGATTATTGCACTGGTACATTGCCTTTGGTGCCTGAGGGGAGCACAAATTATATCTTATCTGCAGAAATAGCACTGAGGAGCCATCTTATGAGATGTTGTGGTGCTCAACCCACTTCCAATCCCATCACTGGGATTGTCAGGGTACAATTTATATCAGTGAGCAGGACGGACACAGCCTCTAACATTAGAGTTTCACATGAATCTAATGCATGGGAAATGGATTTTTTTTCTCAAATGGATAAAAATATCTTCTCATCTGAAACCTTAAACTGATGACATTTCAGAATTCCATTTGGAGAGATGGAAAAGCAGATGATCTGTGTTTTTTAAAACTCTTTCTGATAGCTGATGCTTCTTGCCTATAAAGTTTGTTGAAACGCTGCTGAGACAAAGCACTTCAAACTTTTGCCTATATATCTGATTCCATGAAGGTTTGTCTATAATTGTCTGTATGTCAGGAAAATTGTTATTTTCTGAAACACATTCGTTTGGGATTGTCAGGACTGGTACCTGGAAGTTACATTCCTGAAATTGAAATAAATGGTCAAAAACATGGTCAAAAACCACTGAGCAACTTCTGAGTGCCATGGAAATTGTCCAGGATTTAAAGCTCTGGGAAAAGGTCAGGCTGGTTGTTTTGTAACCTAAATTTAAGCTCCTGTGTACTAAAAATGCCAAGGAAGAAATATCCCCTATCATAAGCCAGTTCTTTAAAAAGAGACATACTTTTAACAACTGCTTAATTGAAAGCAAAGCTTATTTCAGTACCAGAGGAACATATTTATAGTTGTGGTTGTGCCATCTTGTAATTTGCAACTTGAAAGGAAGTCAATTGCATAACTCTATAGGCCAGTGAGCCATTTCCCTTGGCTCCTAGGGTAGAAATTAAAATTTGTTTTATTCTTTACAGTTATATATATGTTTATTTATCATCTGCTGCTGGGAGCTGCTGAGTGACCTGCTGGTGTGCCCTATAGACCTGGCCATGGGAAAGACTGACTGTTGTTAACCTCTCAGCTCTTCCATACCAGGGCACTGATACAGGAGTATCAAGCTGTTGGGAGCTTCCATCTGACCATAATGTGAGAAACTCCAATACTGTGTGCATTGCCCATGGAGGAGGCTGGAAATTCAGGGCATTATCTCACCAAAGAGTCAGATACAGGCTTTGCACAAGACTGCAGGTCCTTACTAATTCATTCTAAGGGGAGCATGGAGAGGTTCCTACCCATAATGGGAGTGAAATCCTGCCTTGCTCCGGCTTGGGCTTTTGCCACGGCGGTGGGTGACAGCAGATTTCATCGCTGGATGGTGCATCCTGACATAGGCATGAGAGAGTGTGAGCTGAGCTGGAGCACAGAAAGCATGAGCAGGGCAGCAACCTGGAGGCTATCAGGTGTTGTAGAGAGAGGCACCTGAGTGGGAGTGGAGATGGGGATAATCATTTCCTCATGCAAATGCTGCCTAAAAAGGGGTCGGTCTCTTGAGTGGCAAAAGGGTTTTAATACATGAGCTCAAATTTTCTGTCTATATTTGCCTGTGTTTGGGTCTGTTTATTTATACTTTGTCGTGTGAAACATGGTAGAGGACAATGGTTTGTTCTCAGTCAGGGAAATTATTGCTACAATACAGAATCAGAGTGTAATTCACAATGGATGCGACCTTGTCAGAGCCCCTCCTTTTGGAGCAGAAAGGCACATCAGACCAAGCTGCTCAGAGCTTGATCCAGAGGGGCCATGCAAACCTCCAGAGATGGGGATTTCACAGCCTCCTGAGTGACCCTGTGCCCTGCCTGGATGGCCCCTGGGAGTTACAAGCAGGTCCTGACAGGGCATGCTGGTCTCAGCCAGTGCTAGTGCTCTCAGGTCGCTTTGCTTGCTCCCACCTGAGAGTGACCTCTGTTCCATTACTGTCACATAAAATCAAGTACTGGCTGCATGGCCATCCTCTTCAGAAAGACTATGTGACTTGTGAGGTTCTCTTTTCCATTTACCTAGAAGAGACTTTCCCAAATTTTCTGATCCAGAAATAAATGTGTCACCCCAGGGCCAGGACTGAGGAGCACCAGCCAGCCAGTGACTGCATGATTTGGCATGGCTGGTCCTACACTAGCACTTGAGTCTGCTGGATCACTTCTTGCCAGGTCCACAGGGTCTTTCCAGCCTTGTTGGCATGGTTTTTGTGTCCTGTTTAAATTTTGTATCAGAATTGTTGAGTTTACCCATCCAAGCTTTCTCTGTTTAATGTTTTCTTTAAACTCCCTACCTTTTAGGGTCATATGAAAAGCTTAGGTAATAATAAATGTTTTCAGGCTTCAGAAAAGCAGAAAAAAGCTTCTGAGTGTGAATTTCAAATGCAAACTTCACAAACAAATACAATGAACTTTTACATTCATTGAGCTTTAACATCTCCTGGTTTTCTAGGGCATCATTTCTGACTTGTGACTATTGGAGGTTGGCAGCACTGCTGCTGACTCTCTGTGCATTGAGGCTGCATTTCTGTTGCTTGGTTTGATACGTTCCTGGGAGACTTATTTCTACTCTGTGCGTTTAGCTACAGCCTGGGCAAAGCAATAGAATCTATTTTTTGGTTGTTGTTTTATGGTTCTTCTTTCCACTTTCTTTAACTTCAAACTTTCTACTTTTTAGGATAATAATTTGGCTATTATTCTGAAATATACATTCACTGAGTATAATTATTGGTGTTGTGTAAATCACTCAATAAGTGTATAAAATTGACACTGGAGGCACTGGAGGGATATTCTGATAGTAGCATATAAAGAATTACAAGGAAAATCAGAACATGTAATATTTTTGAATCTGCATGCAATTTGTGAATATTTGCACATATCTCTTTTTTTTCTATTTTTTTTTTTTTCTGGTGTCACATGTATATTGCCTCCTCTTGAAAGTAGAGGAGAAATTTAAAGCTTTCTGTGAATTTTAAAAGCAAAGAAGTTTTTACTTCTGTTATGAATGATCTTGATTAGAGCTGTTATGGAAAGTAACAGGTGACTGAGGTTGATATCCAAAGTCAACGAGATTGACAAGGTGGTTGTCAATTTTGTCAGAGGACACAATTTTACTGACTTCTACTTAAATTTTTCATTTCTGATTAATAGGAACATATGTACTGATTTCTGGATCATGGCCAAAGACTCTGAAGTCTTGTAAATTCTATTTTACAGGTTTTTAAAAGAGAAAAGACAAGAACTCTTTTCTCCAACTAGGTAAATGTGTGACTATAATACCAGTAAAAGGATCTTTGAAGTGTTTTCCTTCACATGCACAGAAATCACTCAAGTATAAGCCACTAAAGAACCACACCTGGGAGATTTAAGGTGATTTTGTTGTTTGTGCTATGCTGGAATTTTTTTGTTTCAGGAGTGTTTGTCTTATATAGTGCATGGTTGAAGTGACCCTCTTAAATCTATCATTAAAACTTGAAATGACACAAGCCTGAATCATGCAAGCAAAAGGGAATTACTTTGAATTTGTGTGCTTGAGTCTCTTGGCACAGGAAGAACACCCAGAAAATAGTTTCAGTCACTAGAAATGTTCACAGATATTACAAGTGTGTCATTGTAGACCACAGTCTGAACATGTCTTCTCTCCTACCCGGCAGTAGATTCATATTGGAACGGGTCCAGTGCTTTAATGAATTACAAAGCTGTAAAATATTTATTTTCCTCTGCCTGGGGTAACTGCTCTTTAACCTGGCAGCAAGACTAGGTACAAACGAGCCCTTGAGTCTGACTTGTGGGCAAATATGCTGTGTGCATGGAAAGAGGGGCTGTGACACGGAGCCAGTCCCCACTCCTTGGCCACGTCCCGGAATGTGGTGCCAAAGGATGGGGAGAACCCTATGCCTGTGCTTGACACCAAATGTGTGGGAGCTTCTTGCCAGAGCAGGTGGGCAAGAATAGCCTCAGCTGGGAGCAGGTGAGAGGGCTCAGGCAGGGTCAGGCAGGGAAAGGCATTCCTGGCACTTCTGCTCCTGCGCTGCACAGGGAGAGCTGTGCTAAACACCACATGTGCTTGGCATCTCCAATTACTCTACTTCTGCAAGTCAGGAACCATTCCTCTGAAGCCAGTGGCACCTCATTAACATTAAACTGATGTGAATAAAAGGCTACTGGGACATATATGCTTCCATACCTTTATACCGTGGGGTTCTACTTTTGTTCACACTGGTTTGATATGGATACACCTCCTCTGGCTTTCATGACATGAATCTGTGTTTAACCTGGGTCAGCAAGATCTCAATCAGCTTCATTTACTTCAAGAAAATATGTGCCTAGAGCTGTTGGGAAAAGATGGGTCTGTAAGAGAATAGAAGATGTGAAGTAAAAATAGGAAAGGGATCAAGAAACAGTTCAAGGATGGAGCTTTACATTTCTTGTGTTTGCTTACAGTTTGTTGCCTTTGTCAGTGAAAAGTGTGAGAGATGAAAGAAGGGAATGTCTCTTGAGTTAGAGGCTGTCTTTGGGCTGAGCAAAGCCCTGCTATAGAAGCATGTTCGTCCTCCCTCCTTTCCTTATTTCAGCTGTTCTTTGTGCTGGGAATAAAAACCCCACTTTGTCTTTTTCCAATACAAAATAGGAAAGGACTACAAGGAAACAGAGGAGATTATTTTTTCCAGTTTGCCTTAGGGTTTCCTGGAATTTTTGCTACTGTACATTTATTTAAAGTAACCCTATCTGTTTAAATACAAGCTGATCTTTGGTTGCTCTGAGAACAGAATCAGCCCCAAAGAATGCCTTTTGCTCACAGTCATTTTTGTATTGTCAGTCCTTCCTCGGTGCCCCCCGCCACGCTGACCTCCAGGGTATCAGGTGACAGCAGGATAAACTGCAACACATGTGGGCCGGCCAGGCAGCGAGTTATGATCTGAACCAATACAGAAATTGGGATCTGTTGTCAGTCTCCTCAAGGATGACAAAATAATCTGCTTCCAAATGAAGGTAGATGTAAGTTAAATTCTGTGCCTGCTATTATATTTTCTTGGCAAATGCTCTAAGTGTTTTGTGGCTTTGTCACCACCAATTATGAACTAAAATAACATCAAGTGCTGCAGAGTGCCATGATCCAAAACTCCTCTGTCTCTTCACAGTGACATTGTGAATAAATAAAATCAGCTCCAATGATTCATTAATTCATGTTTAATAAGGCTTTGCAAAGTTATGTCAGACACTTGGAAAGGATGTTTGGAACTAAAAGCTCAATCCCTCAGTGTCTAACCTAGATGAACTGCCTCCTTAATTTTGCTGAAACAATATGTGCAGTGAAGGGTTTGTTGGAGTTCTGGAAAGTTTTCTGTTGTGTGCACTATTTAAAAATTCTGTTCAATTGTCATCATTATCTACCCAAAATGGAAACAAGTCTTTTATAGTGAAACTTAGGACATTATGCAATAAACTAAAATTTATTGTTTAATTCTCCAACCAAGCTTTTGCATAACAAATGGAATAAATTAAAATTTTTGTTGGCTGTCTCAATTTCACAATAATCTTATTTTTATTTGAGCAATGTGTGTGTATCCTGAAAATATTTCAAGAAAAAATAAATTGTTGAAATGGAACAGCTTTGCTGTAAATTATACAGCAATTTTTTTTTTCCTTAAATGTAATTTCTAAAAGATTCATTTGTTGGAAGTGGTAAGATGCTTAAAACTTTTTAAAAAAGGTAAAATAGTTTCCTTTTTATTGTCTAGACTCTCGTGTAAGCCACTGCTAATTAATACTGCCCTTTCTGGTGACTTTGCAGCAGGCAAAGCAGGCAAACTCAAACAAACCAATTATAAATGATTTTTCAATGTAAACTTTTAACAGTGTAGCCTAAGGGCTTGCTCAACATAAAAGTACAATTTAGAAAACATAAGTTTTAACTAAGGTCAGGATATATCAGGCCATGATGGATGTACATGTACAAACATCTGACTGTGGAGTGACAACGTTTTCTTCAAGACTAAGCAAAATGTTGGTGGCAGTGATAAGTAAAATGAAAAATAGCCTTGAATGAGCTGACCAGAAGGTTTGAGTTTGGCATCTGGGCTGCTAGTCTGGGTTTTTTTCTGAGTGCGTGTTGTTTTGGGTTTCTTCAGAGTTTTGCAAATCTGACTCCCTGGGATGCTACAAGCAGCATAATCTGAGTTTTAGACCTATATTCTACAGCAGAGCCAAGAGAAAGTCAAGCTTTTAAACACCATCTGCTGCCTTGGGTCTCAGGTAGAAATCATCCCCCTTTGCTTCTGTTCCCAGCTGCTCGAGCAGAGCCCCTGTGCTGGGGAGTGCCCACACCCCTGTGCCTGTGCACACACGTGTTGTGACACGGCTCCTCTGGTGGTGTTTCTCCAGCTACTGAGCAGAAAACATCACGGCCCTGTGATGCAAAGCTCTGTCCCAGTATATCCCACCGCCACAGGTTTAAGCTTGTTCACCATTTTGGAGGAAAAAATCTGGTGAGAAGATCCTGGTTTGAATAGGTGGTGGCTGACTGCTCCACACTGTCTTTAAGGCTCTTCATCCTTATTGTCTGTCTTTCAACAGCCTGAGTGGAGCTGGCACAGGCTCACATCATGTGCTGTATCTAATTTGGTAGAAGCAGTCACATGCCCATAGTGTGATCTGTATCGGATTTGTACGGCTGAGTCATCTGGTATCAATTCTTGTGGAGCGAAGGCTCCAAGGCTGCAAACCCTCACGTGTTCCCATGTCTCCCGCTCCTGTCTTGTAACTCATTTATCACATTTCTGCTGCTGCCCTGCTCTTCTGCCTATTTCCCAACTCACCCAACACCTCTTCTGTAGCTGGGGAAGATCTTTCCCCAGACACACGTGCCACCTCATCCTGGACTCAGCAGTCCAGGAAGTCACACAGACTTCCTACAAATATCACACAGATATTTGTAAACCATCTCTGAACCTCTGACTTTTTGCTGTTGTCATTGCATCCCTCCTTCTCCTTCAGGAAGACCACAGCTTTACCTCCCTTCACACATGGTGTCTCCACAGCTTCTTGAAAAGAGAACAAAGAACATTTTTCTTACCAAGCAACTTCCTTTTCTTTTCAGCTGAAAACTTGTGCTGGTCATTAACACAGCACCCTCCATGGCTGCTCCTGGCTCCTCCACTCAGATTAATGAAAGAAGCCAAAGGTATCCATGGGTATCCATGGCTTCAGAAAATGTGCATGGAAACCACACAATGGAGCTGGGTCACTGGTTTATCAGTCAGGCTCTGACTGCAGGTTTGTCATTTTGTTGAAGCAAAAACTGATTTTGTCAATGAAGTAAAGGCTTGTTAATTTTAACAAAATCACTGCCTCCTTCTATGTTTACTAGAATTCCAACCTTACTAACCACACAGTGTATGTTCATAGCTGTTGGCAAAACTCAATGGATGCTACTTGGAAAAACAAAAAAAATTACTTCTTAGTTGAATTAGAAACATTTATAACATCTGCAATCATACTTGTTTGTTCTCTCTTCTTGTGAGCAAAGTTGTTCCACTGGTGTGGCCTCCTCTCTTTCTTCCTTGTCATCTATAATTATGTTGAAGGGATTAATAATCATTCATTTTATCCAGCGTCTCGGCTTGATGACAGGGCATTGTTTAATGAGAGCGAAATCAGTGTCCTGACTCTTTGGGAGAGCTAAGGCAGTGCTTGCAGTGGAAATCATTGAAAATAAACATGTGGAAGCTTAAGCGCTCTTTAATAACTCCTTCTGCTTGTTTGGTTAGCAATTTCGATGATTTTGTCCATTGTGCCTGGCTCTGCTGCTGCAGAGGCAGGGTTATTTATGGTGCCAGAGGAGGTTATGATCTCCTTATATAAACTACAGGACAGAGGTAGAATATAGTCCGTTCTGAGTCACAGGAAGTGCTTTGGTTCTGCAGCTCTGATGCCATTAGATCACGAACTGGCCGTTAGACTATAACGGGATTTTTGGGATACTGTTTAGGATACTGATGCACCAAGCACCCAGAAAAGTTGTGGATCTGTTACATAGATAGGCTTTGTCCTGTCTGTGGCTTTTACTTCTGCTTAAGTATTTAGCTTATATTTGCAAATGGCAAGATGATGTTACAAAGTGGCACTGCCCATGTGTTGGAAGCAATTCCTGGATGATTTCCTTCTCAGAGGAAATGGGTTTGTGTACAGAGCTTGGTGTACTTGATCTGAAACAAAGGGTGTAGAAAGGTTTCTGCTGGGCAGGGTGCAGCCTGCCTTGCAGCACTGCTGTCTTGGAGTGCTACAAGCCAGGGAACACAGACATGCTCCATGGGAGCTCTGAGGAAGTCTCGGTCTTGTTGCAGCAGAGAGCACTAGCTCGAAACCCACCTTTCCTGTTCTCTGCCAGACAGGAATCTGGAGAAGCTTGGCTCTGTGGTGTGGGATGGCTGTGGCATTTCCTGTGCCACAGCTCAGCTGGGTCAGGGCAGGGAGGGAGAGTGATAATCCCCAGTGAGCTGTGCCTGGTTGGCAGCATCTTTCCTCCCCTGTATCCACTTTATTTTTCAACAGCATATAACAACAGAAGCCACCTATGAAAGACAAGGGTTAGCTTGGGTTAGCTCTTCATGTTTACACACACAGGCACACATTTGCACTCCCACATATACAGAAGTGTAATGGTGCCTGAAGTCCAGAAAGCCCAAAAACAACTGGAGGCTGGAGCCAAGACCCAACCATCTCCTACCCCAGTGCTGTCCCTGTTGTGCAGTGGGAGTTCATTGCAGCTTACTTTTAGCCTGTCAATACCAGCCCACATCTCCTCAGGCCCTGCTGTCCTGACAGCCTCTTGTCTTCCCTCTGCTTGGCCATCGGCACTGACTCGGTACCTTAACCCCATTTTTCTCCTGCTCCGCATCAGTCAGTGGTACTTGCACAACATCTGCTCCCAGGTGCCTCACAAGGAAATACCCTGCAAATCTCCATGTGGTTTGCAGAATGAATTCCCTGATGACCCTCTCATTAATAGTTTTCCCTGCCAAATGCTGTTTGCTTTTACTTTCAGAACAGTCTGCATTAATGATTAGTTCCTCTACTTGGACATTATTTACATAAAGTATTGCTCTCATCTCACCGGCAGCAGCTCCACAATGACACTGAGCAAGACCAGGATCAATGACCAGTGGAAGCAAATGCCAGACAACAGTTGTCTCTGCAGGATGCATCCACGGAGAGCTGGGAATTTCCATACCCTCCTGGCTGCCCTGCCTGAGACGATAAGTGCTCAAATATTTCACAGCAAAAAAAGTCCTGGGAAAAGCAGAACTATTCCCTGTGATAAAGCCTGGCTGCACATTTTGGGAAGATGAGCTTGTCAGGGATGTTGCTGCACTCAGGCTGAACCTGTGGGAAGTGTGCCTGTTCCTAATAAATGTTGTGTGTATTTATGTGGCAGTCATTGTGCTCTGCAAGGAGGGAGTCACAGAAATAATTAGTTAAGAGCGTGAGGTTTTTGGCACAGATTCCCTTTCTCAAGTAGCTGTGATGTTCATATATAAGAAAAATTGATTTGGCATCTAGACAGGATTTCAGCACGCTCATGGTTATGGAAATCAGCTATGGGCATGGAGGAAATCTGTATATTGATTCATAAACTGACTTGATGACTTGTTCATGTTTTAATGTTTTCATGGACTTTTACCCAAGATAAAATTGTCAGTAAGTACCACTTGACTGTGCTACAGCACCATCTAAAATGATGGGAAGAATGCAGGGAATAAAAGGGATTTCCTATTAGGCAGAAGACTTTATTTTCTGTGCTAATTAATTTTTTCCTTAAAGATGAGCATTTTTTGTCATTCCCTTTGCTATTGAGTTAGAATATGCATGTGTATAATACCCAGTGAAAAATTATTTCCTGTGATAGGCCCCCAGTTTCATGGACAATTTATTTGGAAGAGCTCAGGAAAGCCAGTCCTCCTTCTACTGACACCAGGCTGTGCCCATGCTGCTAGAACTGCCACGGCTGTGTGTAGGTGGTAGAATGAGAATCACTTCACTTTGCTATCATGTAGCAGGACAAAAGCCAGCATGGCCAGCTGAGTCTGCTTTTCTGTCCCTGGTTGAGGAGGGGTGTGTTTAGTCAGCAGCAGCACCAACCCAAGACTGCCTTGCAGAAAACACCTACTAAGAGTCTGACTCCTCAGGAACATGTTTCTCTGCAAGTTTAAAGCTTGATCCCTGAATAATACCTCTGCATGCCTCATGGTTTTCTTTGGAGACCTTCCAGCACTGACCAGTCCTGACCCTGTTTGACTTAAGCTATGTGGGCTCGAAATGGAGGCAGGGTGGCAGCTGGCCATAATTGAAATGAATGGAAACTATGTCATGTGCAATGTCATCTAAGATCCAGCGTGATAACAATGTGTGACCAAATTCTGGTCTCACTTCTAACAGTGAGCTTCCGTTGTGACTTCAGAAGGAATCAATGGCTGTAATGTACGAGGAATCACAACACACACACTGTGCCACAGCAGAGCAGAATTTTCCCAATAAATAATGTCTCTTTTGTCAAGATAGGAAAAAAACCCCTGGAGACCGATACTATATCAAACTGCAAAATTTAAGAAAAAGGCCCCATAGTAACTGCATTTTTGAAGGTGAAGGCTGTTCCTTGTGGACTAAATCTTCCCTTACGACAGTTGGTTACTCATTTTCAGAAAATTTCTCCAAGTTTTTCCATGATTAGTGTGTAGGATTAAAAGGTCTCCGGGGCCTTGTTTGACACTACTGTGTTTGAACACCACCTTACATACTAAAAGCACTCATGGAGAAACCAGGGAGATATCTCATGGTGTCTCAAGGTGGGCTGCTAGAAATAGAGATATTTTCATACCCTCAGGAAGAGAAAAAAAGGCCATTTTATCATTTTGTAATTGGCTTCTTGCTGATTATTAAAAAGTCTGCCAAATCTGTGGTTAACGAGTGATTTAAATGTAGTTTGAAGGCAGCTTTTGTTTCCTTCAGTTGCTATTCTAAGAAAGAGCCCTTAAAATTAATTGACTGACAAACTGTATAATTGATGCTGCCTACGTAGCTTGCACTGGCCAAAACTGATGGGAGCCCTGGCATCTTGGTCAAGGCTGCTCTAAACCCCTCAGAGAACCTCTGCTTGCCCTCTCTTTATGCTCTTGGGTAGGAGAGGGCATGTTTAGTTTTCTGCTTACTCTATTCCCTTTTGTACTTGTTCATTTGCTAGGTGCATAAAGGAGAGGAGGTCATTTGTGCACATGGGATAAAGAGGTATTATGAATTCTAAAGTGTTTGCTTTATTGGGAAAAGCACAGCGAGCAGGAGAGCTCAGGAACATAATGTGTGAATTTTTAATGAATGCTGTGCCATGTGTTTGTGCAGGTTTTTTTTTTCTACCTGTAGCAGCTTTATTCATTTGGGAGAGTACTGTGTACAAGATATTCTTTAGTAGTGTGCTGGCTACTGTTTAGTTTTAATAAATTAAATCCTTTATATCAATGTAATATTCTTTAGACAAGCAGTTCCAAGACAGATTAGAAACGAACTTAAGGGGATTAAAAGCTTCTCTTGCTAAAAACAATGTTTCAGATGAGAAATCCACTTATTTATGTCACTTTCAGTGGACTACATTTGGCTTTAATATGTTGCTACTGCTAAAGAAAGCAGTGCTTTGCCCATGACTGCAGCCTTTCTGCTCTGCTTTACATACACAGCAATGTTTATTTTCTTCCATACACTAAGTCACTCTGGGAAAGATTGATAGCTTCCCATAAAATTGTGAGAGACCATTTTCTTTTTATTTAGAGAAAACAAAAGATTTAATGAATCTGGCATTTTAAATAGCATTAGTCTCTTTGTAAAACAGGAAACTATGGGAATGGAAGGTATGAGCAGAGAGAAAAATCTGCTCTGATCTTCCCCTTGCTGCATTCATTATAGCAGGCTGAAAACAGGAATTGGAAGGTGGTCACTATCTGTGAAATCCTGGACATCCTGGGAGCAGCCTGGTCTAGCTGGTGTTAGCTCTGGTCTGTGCAGCAAGCCGAGGGTGAGCTGCCAGATCACAAGCTCTTTCCTCTAAGTCATACAAGGTTATCTATTTCTGTATGAAAACTTGTCCTAATACATGTGGCAACCCCACTGGTGGGTCACTGACACCAACCTGAAATCTCTTGATTTGAAATATTATAAAATATATAAGAATAAAATATATAACGCATAATAATATACAATATAATAACATATATGTGTGTGTGTATAAATCAGTATCTGCTGGGTTTGATGTGCCACCACTCTGCTGTTGGACAGTCTGTGTGGAGGAAATGCTGCCTGTCCATGCCCCAGTACCTGACTCCACTGAAGACATTGAGCCAGCAGAAACAGGGTGCTTTGGTGAACCCAGCAAAGCTGCAGCTGTGCCTCTCTCCAGAGCCTTGTCCTGCTGGATATCTGGCCATGCTCAGATGGCTCTGAACATTAACAGCAAGAGCCAGGCTCTGGTGGGAGCTTTGCAGTAATCTCCAGCCAAGGCACACAGTACTGACCTGGAGAAGGCTGGCTGCTGCTCAGTGCTCTCACCAGGGAATTTAACCAGGGCAGGAATCATCTCTGTGGAATAAATGAGGAGGCTCTCCTGCGGGATGAACCATGACAAAATTGAATATTCTGAGTATTTGCACAATTTTAAAACCACATTTCAGCCCCGTAAGGGACAATCCAGCACTCTAACTTTCCTAGCACCCATGTTTGGCAATCTGAATTTTCAGTTCTTCTCCCAGACTACACAAAGGAAGTTTTGGGGTTTGCTCCTCACAGCTGAATGCAATGAGGACAAAGAAGGTATTAGGAGATAACTGATCTCCCAAAAGGGTGAAAGAAGAAAGAATTCCACTTGAACCTCCTTACGAAGCTGCCAGGAAGGGAAGAAGACTGGAGAACCTTTGAGAATAATCTAGTTTTGACTTTCCTCAGGTGAGTTAGAAGTTTTTGGTCTACAGTAAGGACAGAAGAAACAAACATAAGCAAATGAAAACTAGTAGTGTGTGAATTAAATGTTTTAATTGGAACAAGGCCTTTCAGTCTATTTATTGTTGCCATTTGCATGTGAGACCATGAAACTACAGTGCTTAGTCTTACATGTCAGCTCCAAGAGCTCAGCTGTGGTTTGCAGGTCTGTTATTATTCAATTGCACTGCAGATAGCTTGGACAGAGGGAGAGGTTCCACCCCACAGCACATAAAGTTTGTCTTGGTAACAGTGTCC
The DNA here is from genome assembly GCF_049639895.1 of Pseudopodoces humilis. Taxonomy (NCBI): domain Eukaryota; kingdom Metazoa; phylum Chordata; class Aves; order Passeriformes; family Paridae; genus Pseudopodoces; species Pseudopodoces humilis. The sequence goes on along the minus strand of NC_142213.1, from coordinate 10,268,496 downwards.
CTGACACAGTGCTGGATTTTGTTATTTTAGGCACACCTCCCCCCATCATTACTTTAAAAAGTTTCACAATAATTTCTATTCCATCATGTTTCATTACACAGTAAAGTATTATTTATTTAAATGTTTTTCAAAGTAACTTATTTCCTGGTGCCTGGTTAAAACAAGATCATTTCCCTTAATGCTTTCAAGCCATTTAAACCCCAGGATCTGTGTCCATTTTGGTCACTCTTCAATGGATAGTTAATGCCCTCTTTCCACACCCAGAAGCTGACATTCAGATTGAATTGTATTGCATCTGATCAAGCACAGGGTATGTTTTGAAGGCAAAGCTCAAGGATTAAATTGTGTGACTCCTCTGGTATTGAAAATGGCCCTAAAGTGAGGCTGTGTATTTACCTTGTATTCTTGGGATTGAAGGAGAATAGGCTGGTAAGCAGAAATTAAACAACCATCTTTATTTTTAATTATTTCCTTCTGTTTTGTTTTCTGAAGTTAGATTTCACTCCTTTCCTCCAAACCACATTTTTTGGTAGTCCTAGTATTTATCAGATATCTAAATCCTTATATATCATACATGACAACAAGTTCTGACTGAAATTTCACCACTAGTTTTAGATTAGAGAGGGCAGAGTGATTTTCTGCACAATAATGATGGTTTCTTCAGTCACTGTAGCCACTATGTGTGCACTGGTCATAGCACCTGAGGATAAAATTTATATACATTGTCACATGGTTTATCTGAAAAAAAATATATATTGTTCGAGAAAAAAGTATATAATGAGGATCAGGGATAGAATTTCACTGAGAAATGTGGTGTAAAAATGCTTCTCATTTTAAATTAAGCTTTCAATGGCAAGTGCTTGGCTTTCAGCAACTCCTCTGAAACCCTTTTAATTGAAGTTCCATGAAAATCTGGGGAGTTCAGCTCAAGTTCACCTCCCAAACCCATCCTGATTTCATTAAAGATCTGATCTTTCTTTATTTGCCAATAAAATATATATATATAAATGTGTGTGAGTGTGTATAAATCAGTATCTGCTAGATAACTGTTGTTTTGTGTTGTTTTGTGGGGTTTTTATTTTTTTCCCTAAAGGAACAGTTTCTCTTTTCATTATGAAGAATGAACTCTGCTCTCTGCATGCAATGGGAGTTGGAATGAACGATCCCTGGGAGATCCTTCCCACTCCCCCTGCCCCAGGATGGGATTTGGAGCACACTACCCCCTTATTGCTACCCTCTGCTGTTTTGTATTCTGCACTGGTTGTGCCAAACTCACCATCATCCCCCCGTGGCCTGGGTAAGGACAGGGGAGGCTCAGGATGGTTCCCTTGGTGCTCATAGCAGTGGGAACACCATAATCAGCATAAACTGGGGATAAAGCTTGCCTTGGTCAGGCTTAGGGCATTGCCATGTAATTTCCATGTCACTATTTTCTGTTCCTGTCCTCTAAGACCCAGTAAAGGTTTTGATAACTCTTGCTCAGGGCTCATGTCTGGACAGTGATTTCACCTTTTTGGGTTTTTGGTTAGTTCCTTTTCTGGCTGCAGAGGCTGGATATGCCTGTAACAGCACCAAGGGGCTGAGGCCACATTTACCATGGCATATTATCTCTTTGCTAAACCAGTAAAACAGTGAGATGTCTTTAAAAATTAGATCTATATACCAGAGGTTTTCAGCTTGGCTATAGAGTCCTTTCAAAGCCATGAGGTTGGAGAGATTCATTTTGCCCCTTCTGGGCAGAAAACAGCATTCCCATTTCCTTCCACGTCAATTCTGTTATGTAGATTCCCTTGGGACTGAGAAGAAGGGTCCCTGGGAATTCCTGGTGTTCCTGCTTTTATTTTGTGTGAGACTCCAGATGAAAATGTGTTGAAAGCAGTGTAAATCCTGAGTTCCCCAAGGCAGAGAGTTGTGATATACTCAAGCCCTGTGTCAGTCCACAGTGTAGCAGCATGCCAATGACTCTTCCATTAGATATCACTTGGGTATCCATTTCTCAGTTTCATCCCACTCCTGGAGAAATAATTGCTGTTAGGTCCTTTTATTTTAATCAATTATTTTATTCTATTACTATTGCAACTGCTACCTGTTCCACAAGGCTCCTCACAAGCTCTGCACGTTGCTATCTGCAGTTTCCGTGAATCAGATCTCAGTGTTTCTGATCAGGGTCCAGCTGGAACCACACATCTTTTGTTCATGTATTTGATATACTCAAAATGCACTAAATGACAGTTTATAATATCATTATCAACAGTTAAAGACATTATAACTTCAAGAAATGGAAAGAAAGTGCAGCCATATGTGGAAATGCTTTATTTTGTGCACTTTCAACCCTCACGATAGTTTAGCTGAAAAAATGGGGATAGCAATGAGAAGCAGGGAGAAAATCGTATGTCTGCAAAATCATTTTTCAGCTTTCTGTCCACTGCTGTCATGAAAGAGCACTGAGCTATTTGGATGGTAAATAACAACCAAGGACTAATTTATTTTTCTTCATAAAATTATTTCTAGAATTGGATTCAAATGTGTTCCCTATTACATGGTTTGATAATTCAGTGATGCTTTCCCCCCATAACATACGAGCTGATTTAAACCTTCACTCCAAACAGCCTCGGGCTTATTAAGAACAGTGTGGACTGAGTATGGATTAGGTTTAAAAGTAATAAAAAAGTAGACCTGTTGGTTAGGTGAAAAATTCACTATCAGATTCCTGAGTGCAGCTTTCTTTTCATGTGCAAACTGCATTAAATGAGGCATTTAATTCAACAAATCCATAGTTCTGATCCACCAGAAATAGAGACTGGGTTAGTTCAATTTGTAACAAACGATCTCCATATGATCAAAGTCCTGAGAGCTGATTCCAACATACTGCTTAAATTAGTCTAACACCGAAGTGTTTGGCTCTGGGACAATATTTGGAATGTCTTACCAGAAGAAAAATTCCTCTGCACACATGGTTCCAATATCTGGGAATGCCAACCTTGCTTTTTAATGGGCTGACAGGGAGCCTCCGTGCTAACTTTCTGACTCCAAAAAGTTCTTGTGCTGTCACCCGCAAACCAGCTTGGATAATTTTTCCTTGGCTTCCTTATTAAAGCCTGAATGAAGGGATTGTGTGGCTTTCTTAATGTCACTTGGTCTGCTTGCCATAAATTCAAGCACTCATGATGAAAGCTCCACTTATATTTTGCTGGGAAATGGAATCAAGGAGAATGCACCCTCGTTCACAATAAATAACTGAAGTTGAGTTATTAAGTGTATTTCATATAGCGGTGCCTTATTACATCAGCAGTTTAGATAATGGCTTCTTAAAAATATTCCTCTGCTGAAATGTATGATGAGCGAGTTGCACAGAGGATCCCAATGCATGGAACCAAACCAGCAGGCCAGAGCAATAACTTAGGACTGTATTAACAAATATCAAATATTTACATTTTTACATGCTGCTGTCTGTTTTGATTAAGCAACCATAGCAATAACAGCAGTCAGCAGCGAGGGCCGTATTTGCTCGGTTCCTGCCAGGGAATTCTCAGCTGGGATTGTTTGTTTGCTTTGTGCAGTGAAGACTCGAGCTGTTTACACTGTAGCTCCAGTTTTAGAGAGTGCTAATTATGCTCTACTGCTGAACCCCCTCTTCTTCTCAGAATCTGCTGTTCTGCAAAAATACTTTACACTGGTCTCGAGGAAAGCAATCTGACTCACGGCAGGCAACAAAGGGTGCCCCAGTGCCTTATAACTTTTTCTTTTAATGTGGTGAGTGTCTCTAAATGGAAGTTCATGCCTTTAACCCTGCTTGCTTTTCCTTTCCTTTATTTGTTAAATTATTTTTTTTAAAAAATGGACAACAGTTTCAAATTCCTTGGCTGAATTTCCTCTCACAATTTTACTCCTCTTTATGGAACTTCTTAATGTGCAATGGGCTGATGTAATTCAGCTGGAGGGGTGTGTAGCATCCATCTCTCTACGTACATTAAGCATGCATATCATTCTTTACCTTTTCCCCCTTTATTATATGTGCAGTGGGATGTAACAAATTGACACTCACCCAGGAACAGGCAGAGCTGACAGTGAGTAAATGCCCTGATTAGCTTGGCATTGTTATAACTTTTCAGTTCCCTCCTGATTAGCTAAAATATGTGTTGCATGGCTATGACACTGTTTTTAAATCTGTGCTAAGCATTGCTCGATACTTTATGGGTGAAGGAGGCAGGATGAAAGATGAAAGGCTGGCACTCAGAAATTTAGCAAAACCAATTCAGTTCCCATGTTTTCATGGTAACTGTGCTGAACAGGTGGCTAAGTAAGCCAATTAAACAGACTTTAAGAACAAATTATGATAGTAATTCATTGTCTGGGATCATTGAAATGCATTGTGTGGAATCCATTCCCTAGAGCTGCCTGAATAATGAAAATCTATTTTTGTATAATTTTATTGTTTTCCTACCACCATGAAATGTTCAAAGGACTTCACCTTTTTTTTTTTTTTATATTATTTTTTTTATTTTAAATCTTGGGGGTGGATGAAGGGGAAAGGACAGAGGACTTTTTCCAGAATTTTTAGAAACAGATGTGATTCAATTAAAAATTCAAAATTACTAACGATTAAGAGCATCTTCAAACAAAACAAGAGTTTGCTAATGAAATATTTTAATTGTTTTAGAAAAGGTATTTATTATTATTTGTTGAAAACCTTCAATAGTTTCATAGACAAGATTGAGCTCAATGGGTGCAAAGTCCTTCTGACATAAATAGTTTGATTAAAAAAGTGCCTGGCAAAGGCCAGTGAAGAAAGGGTGGAACATGAGAAGTGCCAATTATGAACCTTTATATAATATAAAGATTATGAACCTTTTATCTCCAGTGGAGTGCTCCAGAGATGTAGGGGCTTCAGTTTTTGGGAATGATTGTCCAAGGATGGGGAAGACAATGCTCCAAACCATCTGTGTGAGCTGATTCAGCCCTCTCAGCATCAGCTCTTTCCCCTCATTGGCAAAGTTTCAAAGCTAACACGGGCCCTGACAACTCTGGGGCTGTAAGCAGTAGTCTCCAGTATTCCAGATCATCTCTTCTTCATGGCCTGGCTCAGTGATACTCTGGCATTGATTAAAATATGTGTCAAAGGCTGACAGACAACACTATACATGTCTATAGCTATATACACAATATATAATATATATTTACAAACTATATTATGTATATAGGTATAAATATATAATGTTTATATAAAGAAGAGGACAATAGTAAATTTCTGCTTTTTGCTTTTATTATTTTTTTTTATTTTGAGGTCTGAGGTAGAGAAAGGTTCTCTGGAATGGTCTCAGGCAACTGTACAGCAACAGCTCTGAGTGGCCACATAGTGCTGCATCTGAACCCCTGACCCAGGAACAAAATGAATTACGTGTAGACTGAGGTATGGAGATGGTGAGTGACAGAAGAATAGCACTCAGAAACAGTGTTCAAGAGATTCTGTATTCATTTAAGTAGTGTAACTGTTTAGCCAATTTATTCATTTGACAAGTTCCTTTCTAACCATCCTAATTCACCATTTAGCCTAAGATGGCCTTCATTAGTTTATTAGATATTCATCTGAAGAGATTTTAGCATAAATACAGTTCCAGAGAGGATTACCACCCAGGGAATCTATTCTTTTAACCTACTTATTCAGCTATCAAGCATTTGTTGAAAAGGACTTGTATTTACTTAGTCTCTTAATGAAGTCTAGAAAAGCTTTTCTGCAAAGGGAATATTGTTTTGTCAAAATTAGCTTACTTAAATATCTTTCAAAGCAGTCTGAGAACAAAGATTTCAAAGCCACAGCTTCAGCCCAATATTTACTTTTTACACTGTACAGTAGTTTAGACTTGCCAGAAAAAGTGCACTTGTGCTTTTTTGTTTTGTTTTGTTTAAATTTCTCTGCTTCTAGTTGTGAGATATATATGTCATTTCTAGGGGTATGGAACTAATTGAGGAATATGTCCTGCCCTTGTTGAGGTGAACAGGGCAGATAAATAAAAACTCCATTGGACATAAATCTCCTCCACCAACATCAAAGAAACAGGATCCTGCTAAGTGTATTTGTATAATGCAGTAATTTATGCAAAAAGCAGCTTTTGTCAGCAATGCAACAAAGCAGCTTTGATAAATGTCCCCTAATTTATTGTCATGTATCTCAAATCAAAGTAAAACATTTACAGCCTGCATACTGAAGGAACCCAGGCCCAGGGTACTTAAAGGGTTTCTCTCCCTTTCCATCTCCCCCCCCTTTTTTAAAAAAAAAAAAGTACAAAAAGCTAAGTTGGGCAAAAGGTTAAAAAGGATCTGTTTTGAATGCTAAGTACTTTATACAAATTATGGGCAAAAAATAATAACAAATCTACTTAAAGAATGACAGAAAAGCCTGTACAAATTCAGATTAAAAAATCCGCTTAGCTTTTCTCTTATGGGTGGTGTCTGACAAATCGTAATGGGGGCACTAAATGTGTTTTACAGGGACAATTCCAGTTTCTCACGTTTCGAAGGAATAAAGCGGTGACTGTAGACAGTGGTTGCTTGGAGCTAGCTCTTCTCTTCCCAGCTTGCCTATGGATTCTCCTGAGCAGCCATCTTTCAGATGCATGCTCAGGAGAACATTCTGGAAACCAGCTCAAGTGTGAAATTTTGGGAAGAGCCTTTATTGCTGACTTCAGACAGGAAAATCACACCCTGGAAGAGGAAAAGGCCAAGAGTCCTAACAGGTCTATTCCCACTAAAGGGCTGATGGTACTTGCATGGTGCAGAAACATGTTGAATTTCCTCTCTACTTCCTGAGAGAATTATTAGACTGGTTGGTTTGATAAATTCAGGCAGACTGCTTTGACTTTCAATGCACAAAAGTTGTACAAAGTTGTTTATATATATATAAATATTTTGAATATTTATATCTGGGTACAGGGTACCCAGAGAATCTGTGGCTGCCCCACCCCCAGAAGTGTTCAAGGTCAGGTAGGATGGGGCTTTGAGCAACCTGGAATAGTGGAAGGTGTCCCTGCCCATAGCAGGGGCTTTAGGTGATCTTTAAGGTCCCTTCCAACCCAGTCCATTCAGTGATTGTGTGGCTGTTGGGGCTGCACATGATGTGCTGATGGTGTGGGTGGCGTTGGCAGCACATCCTGACATGGGTGAGCCCACGGGAGCTGCTGCACCCACGGCCAGCAGTTCACCCTGTCACCCCTCTGCTCGTCCCCAGCCAGATGCTCTGCCTCCAGCTCAGCACTGAGGTCTACAGGGCCCTCTCTGAGGAGATGAGAAGAGAAAAATCAGTGTCAGGCATGCTCTTCATCCTGCAGAGCTGCTGCTGGGGGTGCAGGGGCTGGACCAGGGAAGGGCTGAAATCAGCTGGCTGGAGTGGCACCATCCCATGTCTATCAATCAGATGGTGAAGGAAAACTATGTGGGCTTTTCACTCACCCACAAGGTCTTTCAGTTAAAAAGACCAAATGTGATATGGCTCATCCTCAAGCCCCTTTGATATTTAGAGAGTGAAAAATTAAGTTTTGTTTCAGCTGAGATCTAGCACAGCTCTACATGTCAGTTTGCTTCAGCAAATAGGCAGCATTTCTATGTTTTTTACTTAGAAATCTCTGTTTATAATAAAACAAACATACAGCTTCAGGAGTATAATATCCTTTGAGTGGAGTGTTTTCAAAGGGTTTTACAACCCATCTGGAAGACTGACTCTAACCATTAGGACTGTTCTTGGAGCAAATGCCTTATTCACACAGATAGTAGAATGGTTCTGGCATTGCAAGCCAGAGGAATGAAACTTTGGAAAGCCAGGCCTGCTGCACCATAAAACAGAGACTCGGAGTTCACTGAGAAAGTGAAAAGGAACAGTTGTTAAAAAGCCCCCAGGTTTCATTTTCTTTGTATAAAAGTTCTGCCTGCTGGGAATGAGTCTGCCTCTCCCAGCACCAGCTTGCCTCTTGGAAGAGCATAAGTGATCTGTACTACAGAGCAATTAATTCTAATTTCTTATGCATGTCTCTCTTTGTTGCTGTTGCCATTAACACATATTAAGATTATAAGTTAATATATAATGATTTGAGTTAATATCCTTATTGCTAGGTGTATAATTAAAACTTTGTATAAGTATTTTGCAGGTATAGTCAATGAAGTGAGAGCTTTCATGTCAAAAGTGTCAAAAAAGTAGCTTAGCAGAGTTGTACACCATTCAAATGTGTAAAGCTCAAGGAGATGTGTCCAGGAACAGGATTTTAAAGAACAACCTCTTCTCCCAAAACACACAATTAACCCCATGGAAGAGTCCATTATCATCACAGGGTCAAACAGAATGTGTCACATTTATGCAGACAGATAGCCACGCTCTGTATTTGTTATGGTGAGACCCAGAGCCTGATTTATCACCTGGCAATTCACCTGATCACCTCACACTCCTCACCATCCCTGCTGGGACTTAAGCTGCTCAGCTCATGCCCCATACATGCACAACCTTCAGTGCCCAGTGAGCTCTGCACAGGAGATCTGATGGGGCTCTTTGGTTAGAACATCTGACCAGGAAGCATGTAAATTAGTGAGGTCAAAGAAAAACTCTTACAATTCAATTTTAAATTAAATTCAGGTTTGGAAGAAAAGAGACATGATCAGCAGAATTCTTTAGCAGGTATTTAATTTTAAAATACATTATCCTGCATGTACTGGTGGACTGCCCAGGTCCTGGTGTTGTCCCCTGACATGGAGGCAAGCGGTGGCTGCACCAAAGGGGACTGACATTCTCTTGTCAATGTATGCTGCCTCTTGCTTTCAAAATGTGCTTTTTTGTCTTGCTTGTTACAGAAGTAAACTTTGCATTTCTAGCAGGCTCAGTGTGCCTGAGCCCTCAGCCATGGCCCCGTCCTGCCCTGAGTGCTGCAGACCTGTTGGGCTGTGCTGCTTTACGTTTCATCCTCAGGAGAGGGGGATGCTGGGGTGCCACCAGAAGCTTCTATGGTTTGAATTTTGAATGGCAAAAGGAGTCTTAACACTGACCTTGTGAAAGCAGAAATCTTCCTTTAATATACTATTTCCCTAACTTTTTGAGTAAGCAAAATCAAGAAACCGCCCCCGTCCCGTGCTTCTTTTTCACACTGATAAAAGATTTCCAGACCTGGACCAGTTAGCAACCACTCACACTCTCAATTCTCCTTGGTACACCAAGAAAAAGGCAAATTAGAATTTTTACATTACTTCCCAGCATTTCAGTGAGTCAAATGTGTTTCACACAGTTAAATTAGCAGCAAAACCTGAAATACAAATCTATATTTTAACCAGAGGAGCTGCAGGTTATCCATTCAGCAGGAAAAGCCTCTCCAAGGTGTGCTGTGCAGCGGTGGCACAGGTGTGTCACACCTGGGTGACAGAAGGGACATGGGTGCCACGGGCTGGCAGCTGCCTGGACCCTGCCTGCACCACCCATGGCCTGGGCAGAGCCACTTAAAATAATGTCAGTGCTTTGTATTGACTGGAGTTTGGGAAGAAATTTTATCCCAATACTTTCAAAGCAGAGACAGCTGTGAGTAGCTGTTAAATAGACACAAACTACAGCTCAGTCCAAAATATGCATGTTCAACACAGTGCCTTAGATATAACTTGTGCTACAAGACCACAAAAATGAAGAAACCAAAACATATTAATTATTTGAAATAGAAGCACTCCCTTTTTAAAGGCAGGCACTCTTTTTAGATGTCTTGAGTGTCACATTGATTTTTTAAATCTCTGAAGTCCCTTTATCTCAGTGCACTTATTTTATGAGAGTTACATTTTGACACATGGTTCTGGTTTATCATGTAATGCTTCAATAAGTAAATGCAAATTATCACTAATGATATTTTTAATTTGAAACATGACTTGACCAAAATTAAACTTTTCAAGCAAATAATTTGAAAGAGGTTTTTTCCTAAAGTTTGTCTTATTTCACAGATTAGTTTCAGTGTCTGACACACAAATTTTAAAGAAATTCTCATTTAATATGAGTAGGACAAATAAAAAAATCCAACAAAATCAACACCCCCATACACCCCCAGTCTTGAATGTGTCATTAAAACCACATGGATTTTAAATTCTTGTTCTTATACAGAAAATTACATTAACAGATTTTGACCCCAAAACTAAGCCAAATTGCATGTGTTACAGGCCCAGCATCTCTGCTCTGATCCACAGGGCTGCTCCTGCATACTTAATAAATGCAGCCTACTGATGTAATAGCATCCTGCATATGTCTCATATTAAGGGTATTTTCCTAATAGTAATAGCATTATAAACCTGCCTACTTTGCTATTGAGTTACCCTATTTAGGATAATTTGCACAGAAAGACTATGCCTGAGCATGTGAACAAGCATATCATTTTATAACACTTAACATAAAACTTAACACTTATCAAAATCAAAGCAAGCTGCCAGTTTGATTCGAGAACCAGTATTTTTCCGTTAAAAAAAAATCAGTTGTGTTCCTTGAATAATTTATTATCTGTATTTTTGTTTGATTTTCCACATGGAATTGATGAAGAAAAAGTACTTTTTTTTCTAAAGAAAGTTTGGAAGAGTGAAAATTCACACATGGAAAACAAATGAGCATCGGGAAGCACTCCTCATAGCTAATGGCTACTTGGTATGTCGCCAGAATTCATATGGATCCTTAAAATCAAGTAAATTATGCCCGCAGTGATAGCTCCCTTTGCTGGAGTCCCACAACAACCACCAAATGGTGGAGCGAAGCTGAACTGCCAAGTTTCATTTTTCACCTCCCGATTCCTTTCAATTAAGTAGGTTTGTTTGCTGCAGAAGGGCCTATGCATATTTTATGGTGCCAGCCCCCTTCTCAGGTGCGCTCGCAGCCGCCGTGCCCGGGCACGCGTGTCCTCACGCCAGCCCCGCTCCCACTCCCGTCCTGTCCTCCCCTCCTGCAGCCACAGTGTCGAGGCAAAATTCAGAGAGGAATGGCAGCAGTGAGAGCACTCAGACATGTGCATCTTCTTTAAACAGCCCGCTAAAGGAAAATGGAGAGAATGCCGGTTTTCGCAGGAATGTGTAAAAAAGATGAGTTACTCTCCTGCTCTCTTCTTGTGATAAGGGATCACACACTTTAAATGCCTTATTGAACTCAAGGTTAAGGAACCTGCCACTCATCCCACAACAAATTAAATAACTGGTGAATTATGTGCTAGAAAAATTAGGATGGATTACACAAATATCTGTTAAGGCTATGATAAATATTTATAAACAATCTTCCTTGCAGAACATGTCTCTGTCATTCATTTCACTGCAATGAAAAACCTCGAACAATGGAACTAATGACTACATTGTTCCAAAGTTAAGTAGTATATCTAATAAGGAAAATAATCAAATGAGCCAAATTCTTTATGAACACAACAGTGAAGCAATTAAAATAAATGTGATTTTCCAGATCAAAACTTCTGGCTGTTAATTGCTATATGGCACCTATCCTAGTCATATGAGTTTCCCTTGCAGCTGTTTTTATTTCATGATACATTTTGAAATCCCAGGAGCCTAGTCCTGGGATCTGCCATACAGACAGTTAGCCTGAAAACCAGGATGCTTATCAAGTGTTTATAATCTGGGTAGATGAACTCTCAAGACAGACCTCTGAGAACAAGCACTTTCTTGCCATTTGCATTTTGTTTGCAATGTGTTTCCAATGAAGATAATTTATTGATGCGCACTTGTGGGGCTGGAGCACGTGGGTTCTGTGCCATATGCAGGCAGCAGAGGATGAGGCATGGGGAGCAGGAGATTTTCCTGCCTCCCACATGCCTGGGGCTGAGGCCCCCACAGAAAATATGGTGTGGGGGCTATGATGCTCTAAATACAGACACAATTCTCTCTATCTGATGGCTTCTCCTGGGTTTATTTTTTTGCAGTTTCTGGCATTTATGGGTGTCCAGGTTGAGGAGCAATGGGACAGGAGGGCTGCAGCCACTGCAGGGGCAATGAGCCTATTTAACATCCAACACATGACCCCCTGAGCTGGAGTACACGTGGAAACCTGGCAGAGTCCAGCCAGCTTATTCAAAGCTGCGTTTCAGTATCTGTGGGTTATTAATGAGATTAAAGAACTCACTTACAGGGAATGACAAATGCAGTTTGTCCAACATTAAGCAGATATTGGCATCCTGAGGTGCATCTCAGGAGTCAATGAGCTCAGCTATTGAACAAGCTAAAGCCATGAGCAATATGATATTGATTAGACAATGGGTATTGCATTTATCCGCATAGTTTTATTGGGTGAGGCTCCATGCAATGTGTTTTTATTTGGGAACCTTTAGGGAAAATAATTAAAAATGTTGTAAGGAGAGCCTAGAAGCCTTTGTGCTTTTCTTTTTAAAGGCTACAGATGTCTTGTCTTCCTTCTTTAAAACTGTATATACTCCATCCCCACCTTCCAAATGAGCAAGGGTAATGATAATAATAATAACAATAATAATAATACAGTATTCTGGAATTTTTCTACATGCCTCAAGAGAACTTTAATATTTTCTAGGAAGTATTTTCTAACAACAGGCCCCTCTTCTACTGTTTCTTTTACCCTACTTGTATTGCCAGTGCTGCTGGGGCCAAGTTGAAATGGTGTCTTTAAATGTGAGGCTTTTGCTGTAGAAAACACTTCTTTTTCTAACCAAAACCTCATAGCGTTTAGCTATCCTTTACAGTCTGCAATTTCCTCTGCCTGTGCAATTCCTGCTTTCCCCTTGCCATTTCCAGGCAGTGCCACTGCCAGCATTTAGTTTTGCTTTGCAGATAATAGGAGTTGGTTAAAACCTGAGCTTTAACTGGAGTTAGTCTCACTTACTGTGGTGCTGGACAGTGTGTGTGGTGCCAGTATGGGTCCTGGGTGCTGTTTCCTGGGTGCCTCTTGGGCCACAACCTGCCCAGCCTGGCTGGGCAGCACCAGGGCTCTCTCACCTCTCAGGAATATGCTTAAGTCAGGATCCCAGGTAGTGTCAAACCCTGACTAAAACACTTCTGTCATGGAGGCCAATGGGACACTTCAGTTGTTAATCTTTACATTCTTACTTCTGGATCCTGACTTGATGAGCTCACCCACGACCCTCTGAGGTCGTGGAAGCAGGGATATAGCATCCCTGGAGAAAATGTCCTCTTTTGCTCTTTTTCCCATCATTTGCATACCCTTTCTCTGAGGCCTTTTCTTTTTCTTTCTTTTTTTTTCTTTTAATCCCACAGCACTATCATGTTTGCCAGCCCCAACATCACGTTCCTCTCTTTCATCAGAAGACTGACTCATAACATCTTTCAATTTGGAATCAGGTTTGTTTTTTTTTTTTTTCCTGTGGGACTTTGGCCCAAATAACACAACACATAAAGCATCTGCCCAGACTTGACACTCAGTGAGGCATCGCCCAGCATGGGGGTGAACCAAGACCCATATTTTCACCATCTTTTTGCTCCTGGGAATCTTTCTGTACCAAGACTATCGTACCTGAGCTTATGTGTGGCAATTTAGCATTTCACCTCCCTTCATGGGTGACTGCTGCTTTCTCTCTCTCCAGGTTTCTGAGCATGGAACTGTTAATTCTTTTTCTCCAGCCTGATCCATGCCCAATGCTCCAGCGCTGCTGCCAGCTCTGGTTCCAGTTTGTAAAGCTGCTTCTCACAGCTACTGCTGCTCCCTCTGCTCTTGAACCTGATGCTTTCCACCTCCAGGCTCTGCAAGGAGAGGCATGAGGCAGGATGTGTGGAGTGCCTGGAGGAGTGGGTGAACAGCTTCTGGACCCACATTCAGAGCAGCTTCCCCATCTGCACCACGTCCCGGGAATACAAAATGGCACTGAGTTGTACTTCTGCTCATTAGATGTGGGCAAACTTGGCTAGAGCACAAGTGCAAAAGCTCATCTTTCTTCAGCTGCTTGTAATTCATGCTTGAGCAAGAACATTATTTGGGGCTTAAGTCACATTCCTCTAAGTAGGTCACAATTCTTCTTCTAGACACAAATTCCTGCCTCTGACTTCTCAGAAACACGGATTCTCAGTCTCTCCTGATTTGTGTAACACCTCAGGTGCCCTCTTATCATATTTATCAGCTCATCAAATGAATCCACAAAACAGTTACTAACTTGCTGCCTGATAGGGTTCAGACTTGGAAAAGTTCCTCTGCCTTGGTTGGCAGCCATTTCTCTGGCTCATTTGCATGGCTGATTTTTCCCACTTTAATGATGCTTTACTGTTAGCCCTGTAGCCAGGTAAAAGGACGGAACCTGCATTTCCTGTGGTCAGTGCATCAATGAGAGGGCAAGAGGCTGCAGAGAGGGCCAGGAACTTCCAGTCCATATGGGGCTTGCTCTCTGAAACAGATTCAATGCAGTTAATGCTATAAAACAGAATTAATTTTAGTGGTATAGAGACTGATTCCCCAAATCATGACAGCATGTGTTAGACATTATTCTTATTCTTTTGTACAGCACTATGAGCATCTTGGACACACCCAGTGCTACAAGGAGATAAAATAATGCAATGAGACACAGACTAGAGTAGAACACACTACAGCAGAACACAATATAATGCAATACAAGGATGGCATATTGTGTACAAGGACTGTCAGGATATGCATTTAAGACGTTTCTGCAAGAGAGTTCTACAGAGAGCTTGACCTGCTGTTGTTGAAAATTGTAGTGGTTTTCTTGTTTCAAGTTAAAAGAAAGATATAGAGAGAGAGGTTTTAGCAGAGAGGTTTTAGTCCCTAGAGGATAAATCTCACCTTTAAAAATAATAGTGTGAAGTATGAGCCATTGAAACACTGTATGTCACACTAGAGGTGTGGAGGTGGAGACTTGCAGGTAAATATGGCTTTAACCAAAGTTGTCTGGCCAGGGGAGACTATCCATGGGGGTGAAGAGCTCTCATTAGAAGTCATATGTTTGGACATTTATCTGCATCACTGGCCCAGATGTTCTTTATTCTTTGATTGCCACCTTGGTGTGCAGTGGTAAAATGCTGGCGCTGGATCACAGACTTGTTTCTGTGGTCACCTTTGTATCACTGAAATGCACTGGAGTGTCATTTTACAATGGAATACAGGATGCCCACTGGCTTTTATGTTTTATTTTTTGCTTCTGTGAAGTTAATTTTCACTTCCTCTTCTGAAAACAAACAAAATGTTAAATGTCTAAAACTGAATAGACTGTTGGAAAAGCCGAATGGGAAGATTGAGCACGTGAACTTCTGCGAAGCAAATGCCTTTGTTTCCAAACAGTCTACTGATAGAAAATATTTGACATTTTCCTTCCACAGGGGCGTTAACAATTATAATTTGCTAGTACATACATTGTGAGTACTTTCAGATTTTGAACAGAACATCTGTTGGTCAAAGATGAAAAAAACCTTGAAAAAAAATAATCTCTTTTTCCAGGGTTACCAATCTAACAGCATCACAAATTATCTCTAGGAAAACATTTCAAAAGCCTGAACTTGCACTTATGGAAAAAGGAACACAGATAGAGGAAACAGATAAATATGCGTTGTGTTAGTAGGCTTTGTTTTCTGGAATGATATATTGTTCCGGAGAAGCAGTTAACAAACAAATTACTGTCTGTGTCCAATACAGCCAGATCTTTGGTTCCATTGAACAGATGTTGAGGTGAAGCAGATTAAAGCTTAATTCACA
>NC_142213.1:10207826-10247826 GCF_049639895.1 Pseudopodoces humilis | reverse complement strand
GTATTTGCAATGTTTTGCCTCTCTTGTTAAAAAATGGTAAACATAGATTTGCAACTTTTTGCCTTTGAGATATTTAGATTCCCTGTCAATATTCTGCAGGCTTTTCCTCCAGCCTTGCTCTGCTTCACTGTCTCAGGTCCAAGGCTCCTAGAGAAGAAATGCAGTTTTCATTCTCTAATGCAGCAAAGGTGCAAGGTTGAACAACAAGAGCCTAATTAAAGTGCTGGATTGAAAAATCAATACACATCAATATACACCAGACATTATACTAAACAACTGAAAATATTTTGTCAGAACAGCACAGAATGTGAGCCAGCATGAACTTCTTTTCCTTTCCCTTGCTTGTTTTGGGTTTGCAGTTTGACAACACACACACAGAGACTAGAGTTGTTTCACTGGCAGGAAAAGCCTATAATTAAACTTTTACACTTGCCCCTCTTTCAAAGTGCTGCCTTAGAAATACAGAGCTGCTCACCATGTTTACCAGCTCTCCAGAGAAAAAGCCACACTTCTCTGAGTATTTTAATCTATTTTATGGCTGTCCGTCTAAACCGCTGAGCTTTTCCCATTGCTGCCAGAGCCATGGACCACGAAAGCGTTCCTGTCCAAAACTGCACTTAAACACCTGGGCCAGCTGCAGGGGCATCGAGCCAAAGGGATTCACAGGCTGCTGAAGTCCTCCCTCCATCGCTGTCCTGCCTTAGCACAGGAGCCCACAAACCAGCCTGCACTAATTTCTCCCCCGTGCCATCAATACTGATGACCTTTTATCTGTTCATCTGTAGAGGAGGCGAGCACGGGGCCACCTGTGGTCACCATGGAAACGGCGGGATTTGCTGACTATATTCTTTTCCTTGATGCATATTAAGGACTATTGGCAAGCAGAGGGACACCTGAGCCAAGGTGAGCTGATTAGAGGGTCTGGAACTAGTTGAGATGACTCTTAAATTTGAATCCATGCATTTTCTTATTTGCTGCCAAAAAAATTTAGATCAAAAATAAATGTTGGTTTAGCACATGCCTGGCTGTAATTCAGCCATGGCTACAAACTTTGCCAATGTTACAGGAGCAATGTAACACAAAATATCACCAGAGACATTGGGTGAACCTGATTTGTCTTTTACTTCCTGAATTCTTTATTGGAAGCTGATGGGGTCCTCTGCAACCACTGACTAGCAGAGCTGCAGCAGAGGGAGCAGCAGTGGGGGAGGCTCTGTTCTTGGGACCCACAGCCCAGCCCGGGGCTGATGTGGCAGGGCAGCTGGGGGCACAGGGGCACGAGCTCCAGGGCAGTTCTGGTGCACAGAAAGGGCTGTTCAGCAAGCTCAGTGTGCCACGGCAGGGGTTATTCTGCTATATAAAACAGCCCTCTTAGTTACATTTAGTGTTTCCCTACTTTCCTGTGTAAAGATAGTGCATAACTGTGGTGTGAGGTCACCTGGGGCCCAGAGGTCAGAGCTCAGGGATTTGACAAATGAAAGGCTAGAGCTCATGTTTTGGGCAACAACACACAGGGAACAATAAACCAACATCAACCCTCTCCCTCCACCGCCAGTTGGGTTTTGGTCCACCTCTGATGCACTGATCCATAAGAATTCCCTCCTCTGCAGTGCTACAATTGTAAATAGTCAAGATACAGAATATTAACTAGAAGTGAAGGCAGAATAACCCACTATCATTACAGAAAGCAAATGTGCAATGTACCTCCCGAGAACAAACACTTTGGGTGGGTGTTATATTTTTCTAGTAGATAGTAGAAAAACAAGAATGCAGTTTGCAGGTGAAGAAAACTAGTCACATGATCAACTGGATGGAAAGGTACACACAGAAGAACAGAGAAAGTATGTGTAAAATAGGAAAAGATAGAAGAATATTTTACCTTTATTTTGAAGAGACATTGCTGTTTTAAAATGATGTAATATTTGTAATTATCCCTCAGCCTGCATAGATCTCTGCAGATATGCATGTCTCACTCCTGTGCATGCATCTGAACAAGCTGAACCACAGCCTGACGCTTCTCCTCGAGGTGAGGTGAGCGAGAGGGGGGTGCAAGGTGCCTGGGGCAGAGCTGTGGGCAGCTCCAGGTGCCTCAGCCTGAGCAGCTCGTGAGGTGCCCCAGACAGGGCCTGGTGGCCAGTGGGGAATTGCCCAGTGGGTCTTTCCCCCTGCAGCTGCCCTGTCTGCAGGCAGGCCATTGCCCTGGTAAGTGAGCACCTGTGCCCTGTGCCTAAGAATGATGGCAAGGGGGAGGTTGAAGAAGAGGGAAGATGGGGAAGAGATGTAACATGTCCAGTCTAGAGATCAAATTTGGGCAACCTTCTGCCCTTACCTCCTAATTCTACATCCTGTCTTTCCTTGCACCTCGTTACTCACAGGGCTGTCAAATCTGGACTCCAGCCTGCTAGATTAAGGACTGCAAGTTTATTTAAAAGGAAACAAAACAAAACCACACCAGTTTTCCTCATTACTGGCAGCTATCACGATGGCTCTCTGCAGGACCACACAGGGAGCAGAGGCAGTGGCATACTGACAATTAGCTGGCCCGTCAGCACGAGCTTGGAGCACTGCAGGATTTGGATGCTGCAGAGCATTTTCTAGCACTAACAAGGAGCTGGGCTGTCTTTGCTGATGCACAGTTTCATAGTGTGCCACTCTGCCCCAAATCCTCCTGGAGCCAAGCCCTGTTCCAAGGTTGCTGCCTGCCTGGGGGTGTGCAGACCCCAGATCTGTGGGGACTCCAGGGGGGAGGAGACAGTGCCCAGGGGTGTGTGCTGATACTGCCGGTACCTGCTCAGCTGCACCGTGCTGGGGGTGGGCACCCACTGCACACTCCTGAGGATCCAGTCAGGGTGTAAGAGTCACCTCCACACAGGGATGCTGCCCTGAGACATCAGGACAAGGAGTCAGTCACCTGGGCTGTGGCTGAGGGTCTTGGTGTGGGAGGGGTGGCCCCTGTCCAGAGGAACTGGGATAGGATTTTACTCTGCTTCTGCTTCATTGCAAGGCACAAACAGCCTCTTTTGGAGATGTCTGGCTGCATTTTGCATTCTTTTTTTTTTTTTTTCTAGACTTGAGTTGGTGAGTATTGCCCAGAAGAACAATTATGTCCTGAACAAAAATGGGGAAATTCTCACGCATAAAATTCAGCTGAGCCATGACCCATAAAGGACCTCACAGTGCTGATACTGTGTCAAGCAATCAAGTTACATAATTCAACAGTACAAAAATAAGAGATGCAGTTAGTTTAACTCACTAAAAATGTTAAACCTATGAAAGGACATAGAACATTCAGAGTCATCTTTGAGATCAGAATGCTGTGATTGCACTCACATGTGCCCACTCAAATAAACTGCACCCCCACAATAAGAATTCCTCATATGCCAGCTGCCAGGGACTTAAGGAATGCCCCTCAGCTTGGTTGCCTGGAGAATATGAAAGCACTGAGTAGATTCCAGGTAAGTCAAATGACAATTTGCATGCATTATCTTGTTGAACTGTGACAGTTTTAAACTCAGACTAAGCTGCTGTATCTCATTCTGTGACTAGGTAGACAATGTCCTATCACTGATGAGCAGAAAGTCTTTATTTTTGACTATCACTGCTTATAACTGGAATTGTGGAGAAGTCCTAAACTCCACTTAGGGAGTGAAGTCCTCAAAGTGTACAAACCCTGAGCAGAGATTAGGACACACACACACACACACACACACACACACACACACACACACACACACACAGTCCTGTGTATAAATACATTTAAAAATGTGTCGACACACAGCTGAACCTGTCTGCAAGGACAAGGCAGATCCAGGCACCTACAGGTTGATACGGAACACAAAATGTTTCTCTAGATGTGCACATAAAGCAAAATGTAATTTGTCTCAGGGAAGTCTTGTGCCTTTTCCCTGATGTGGTTCAACCCCAGCTCGCTGGCTGGCTGGGCTGCTGCTACAGCTGCTCAGGCTGTTGCGTGCCTTCAGGCTTTCATTCCAAGAGCACTTCTAGTGCCAGAGGGTTTTGGCAACAGTTATAATGTGAGTGATTACTTCCATTGAGGAAACCATCGGTGATAACAGTGATGAGAAGGTGTGTGTGGTGTAAACCACAGCTTGCTGAGGGCATTAGAGCATGGGGCTATGCAGGGACAGGGTCTAGGTGCTGCTGGGGAGGAAGCTGCTCTGCAAATGAAATAATGGCATGTTAGTAGGGGAGTGAATATGTCAAACAGGGTTTAACCCCTGAGCAGCCCTGTGAATAAAATGTGTCCAGACTTGGCCTGAGCTAGGTGTTCACTCAGCTACTGAAAACACTATACCTCTCTGTCTAACCAACCTGGTGTATTCACCAGGCATGGCTGTGAAAGGAAATATATTTTGGTCACTTCTGTTGCCAAGTTGACTAATACCAGTGTGGACATTATAAACCCAAGGAGTATTTAAGTTGCTGTGAACTTAAATTTTATTTTCTTACCCAGCTTCCCAAGACAGCTTACATGCTGATCAGTATCTGCTTCAGCCTGGGAATAATCTGGCCCCAGCTCCTTGGGCAGGGAAGTAAATCCTTACTGACATCAATGAACTGAAAAATTCTGAGGTCTGGCAGTGACAAAGGGAATAGTGAATGAAAGCAGTATTTCCGTATATTGATTTACCTTTCCTGCTCATCTACTAATAACATTGGCTGTTTACCCTCTGTAATAAGCTGTGATAGGTGCATTCACTAGCATTAGATTTCCAGTTCTTCCAGTATGCAGGAAACAGGGATCCCAAATAAAGGAGCTGGCTAGAACCACATAAAATTAAGCATGTTTTAAAGTTTGTAATTCAACCACTTGTGTGATTGATTGCACATTTAGATCTTGATTTTACTCACAAGATTTTCTCCACGTGATATTTAAAGAGCCTTGAAACCCAATTTACCAGACAGGGGAACACATGGGAAGGGAACCCTTCTACAGTCATTTTCTGGGTCTTTGGAGATTCCTGTACATGGGGATTTCAGGGAGACACCAGAATCTTTGTCTCAGCTCTGTATGCTTTACCATTTGAAGGGTGTTGGATCTTAATCTGCTTTTTATATTTCTGCTTTGACTGGTGTTTCTCAGGCTTGTACTGTGCATCATTGAGGGTAGTAATGTGTGCCCATTCTATCCCAAAAGTAAATGCTATTTGTTACGTTACCAGTAGAGATCTGGCACCTTTTAAAGATATGAGTAACGCCTACACAAGGATGGTTCCACAGCCCAAAGAAAGTGCAGATGAAAAAAGGTGGGTACAGCAAATATTTATAATAAGATCAAGAGTATCATGGAAATTATTTGGAAGAAGAATGTAAGAACTCAGTGAATGTTCACATAACATGGAGTGAAATTTTGGAATTAAATGCTCCTGGATATTGTGGATATCAAAACTTTACATGGCATTAAAAACTGATTCTGCAAAGTCATGGATGGGGAGGTGAGGGAAAATCTATCAGAGACTATAAAAATAATCAGGATACAAGCCCTGGCTCAGTAAATTGGAGCTGCTGGGTGCAAGAAGCTGGAAAGTTGTGCTATAGAAGCAGCAGCAGCATCTAGACACCCTTTTCTGGTCTCTTTCTTAAGTGTCTGCTGTTGGTGGAGAAGGAGCAATACCTTCCCTAGACAGGACAATTGCTCTAGTCCCATACATAGGTAGCTCAGGTTCAGTCAGAAAAAAAAACAAAGAAAACAATTAAACCCCAGAGAAACACAGATACATACCTTATTAACAGCTTGGGTGCTCCCCTGACATGAGAAGATGTGTCTGTCCTGAGGAGTGGGAAGCTGATGTCAAGCACACCTTGACAGGGAGCTGTATGATGCTGTTCAGCAGGGATCCTTAATGCTCATAACGAGACGTGTTGGTCTTTGCTGAAGGAGAAAGCACAAGTTAGAGGACACTTTTTGGGGAAGATTCTACATTTCAATTTCTTGCAGTTTGATACAAATTAGAGAAGAAATAGTTCTGCATGTAGACTAAATCTCTAGTACTTTCAGGCTCTGTCCTTTCAGTTCACAGGCTGTAGTGTCCTGGCCACAGGCCCCTGTTCAGGTCTGGGGGAGCCTGACAGCTTGAAGCAATGATATTTTAAATACTTTCAAGAAGAACAATTGGAGCCTGCTCCTCAGGCCCCACAGGTGACTGACTGAGTTCACTTAAATTAAATGTACTTATATTAGCTTTTAAGAGTTTTTACAAACCGATCACAGATATGCAAATTCTATGAATAGAAGTCAACTAAATCCAAAAGTGAAATACAGAACCCAGCCAGCCAAAAAAAGAGGTCGCTACATAAAACCTCCTCTGCCATGCTCATATTTTACCTTTTTGCATTTTGCTGGTGTAATAAGAGGGTCCTTTGTGAAGGTGAGAATGTTGTTTTCTTCCTCTTCATACACAAAGACTTCAGTCAGCAAATATTAATTAGAAAAAAAAGTATTTAATTTAGAGTACTTTCTCACAGTGCTGAGGTCTGGACATGAGTTAGAGAAGGACAGAAAGGCTAAAGACACTCAAACCTGAGGCAGAATGAGAGATTGCAAAGAATGTACTTGTGTGCCAAGACCAGAGCTAGCAAAGACAAACTAAACCAAATGCATTTGAGATAATTCGCAAGGATAGGACTACCAAGAAAAATACACACATTAGTGAAATCAGAGATTTAAGTGAATCTGAATAACTGCCTTCAATTTATCACAGTTGCCATTCCAGAAGTTCATTGGGCTTTTTCCCCATAGCAGTTTCCCATGTTTATTTTGGCACTTGTGGGGAAAATGTCAACGAGAGAACTACTGTTAGTGTGCCCTGCTGTGTGATGTTGAGTTACTCCAGTACCACGGCAGCTATTTTCCAACAGATTAACATTCAGATACTGGGGGAGTTCACTCAGTTCATATAAATCTGTATAGAAATTTTATTAACTTATAACTTTTTTTATTTGATGGGCCACCTACAAAATGAAAAGAGCTTACATTTTTGAAAGATAGAAGAAAATTCTTTTTAAGTGAATAAAAATATATGCTTTTCTGGAATGCTTAAAGTGCTAATCTCTGAAACAGTGGTACTGGGGTATTCAGCTTTTTTTTTGAAAAAAAAAGCCAAAACAGACAGACATGCAAAACTCCACAAGTTAATTGTCTCCTTATTGGATTATTTTTTCCCATTTTTGTTTTCATAAAGAGAAATATCTAATCACAAAATGAAAAAAAAAAAAAAGAATGGGTGCAAAATTAAGGCACAAAGTTGGCACTCAGGAGATCTGGTTTTGGTTCCTGGCTCTGTCAAACATTTCCTATGTGACCTTGTAAATGTCACTTTTGAGCATGTAAAACCATCTGGCCTGATCTAGCGAAACATGTATTTAATTTTAAGATGCAAGTAGTTCCACTTACATCTCACACGCTTAAATTTAAAGACATGTTTACATGCTTTGCTGGTCGGGAGCCACGATGTTCAGCCCCTTGCAGGGAGAAGGATTCCCCCTCTGCCTGCAGCATCCCAGCTGCAGAGCCAGGGTAAGCAAGAGCTGGGCTCTTTGGCTCCAAGTTCCCCGGAGCAGAGGCAGTGACTCCCTGTGCATGTGCAGCAGCAGCAGCAGCACAGTGGGGTTTCCATTCTGAGGGCAGGAGCAATGCCTAGGACTGCTATGGGTAAAAGCTGTAAATTCAGATGCCTTCATTGTAAATGAAAATCTGCATTTAGGCACTGAAACGCTGGCCTGGTTTTTCAGAGTTGCTGAGCAACCAACACTCTCATCAGGTTAAGAACCCACAAATGTTTTGTGGTTCAGAAAATTAGGTCACTTATTTGGAGGCTAAAAATAGATTTTGAACCCAAATTTCAAAACTTGGAACTTTGCCTTTATGTCTTAAATGTACTGTAAATATCCCGTCCCTTGCCACTATGAGTTAGCCATAGACTCCATATAAAATTCAGATTCGGAAGAAAAATACCCTCATTTAACCATTTCACTGTTTGCTAAATGTAATTAGAAAGAGTAGAATTCCACTGAGACATTTTAAATAATGTATATAATATACATATGTGTGTACACATGTTTTTAATGTACATAGTATATACAATGTTATTTTATGGCATAGCAGATGTTTCTTAATTCCCTGACACCGTGCACTGGAGTAAGATTATGCCAGCCTATTTTATTATGAATAATGTGCTTGCTCCGTCATTAAGTGGGTTATTAAAGACATAAACAAAGTTTTATGCCCTGCTTTTCAACAGCTGTTGGTGGTCTACAAAGTGATAATCCTGCTTTCAGCAAATATCCTTAGGCTTAAAACTAAAATAAATAGATTTCATAGGCAACCAGTTGACTCATGAGTGGGCAGATGGTAACTCTGACATCTCCAGTGTCACAGAATCAGCAGTGGCATTACTTCTAAGAACAGCCCTTCAAGCACAGCCTGGGAATGAGGTGGCTGCTCCATACAAAATTTCTTCCTCCAGCCACCACACAGTAACTCCTATACTAATCAAACAGGCCCGACTGGCATTTATTTCAGCAGCAACAGCAGGGGAGGAAAAATTTAAAAGTAAATGATTATTTTCAATAAACAAATAAACATGTCACACACACACACACACACAAATCCAGTACATGTGACAATAGCTGGTTTTCCCCTTCTTAATGAACTATATGGCAAAATCACAGTTGCAAATCCTGTAACCTCAGCTTTGGAGAAAATCATCTGATTGGGTTGAATAACTTCAAACAAAAGGGTTGAGGGGACAGTAGAGGTTAGGTGTCCGTGTTCCGCCACGGGCGCGGTAGCTGTTAATTTAAACGGATGTGACCCCTACATGACAAAGCTCCAAAGGTGTGCGGGGAAGAGAGTTTATTCTTATAAATAGGACTAATGCCAGGTCAACCAGCCCCCCTTGCTCTGGACTTCCTAAAGAAAACAGCTTCAGACAGCTGAGCAGAAGAGTTATGGAGAGTGCTGAGATAGGAAATATCTACAGTTCCTGATATATTATGATTGGCCCTGGGAATGAGGAAGCCGAGAGACGAAGGTAGTCCTAAAGGGTGCTAAACTGTACGGCGTTAATGTACACAACAACATCCTCATACAAGCAGATGTTTAAAAAAAAAAAGGGAGGGGGAATGGAAATTGTATTTAGACCACATTGCACTCACCCTAGGGAGGAAAACTAAAAAAAGAGAGAATGTGGAACCAATTTTCAAGCTTGAGCAACTGAAAGTCTATTAAATGATTCTGTCATCAACACAAGATGAGAAAAAAAGTAATAATTTATACAACAAATTGGGTAATTGTAGCTGCACGGACAAATGATATTTCTTCCCTGATAACTGAATAAACATTGTTACAAGAGGAAGGTTATAAGGAAATGGCCACTTTAGTGAACTACAAGCACCAGGTCTCCTGCTTCTGTTCATATTTAAAGACAGGCATTGAGGACTGAGGGACATATATGCTCTTGATCACAAATATTTTGATTCACTTAGCTCCTTTTTTTAGGAGGCATATTTGACTTGCTAAAAAAGGCTCAGTGTCATGTAACTAGAAGTAATCTCAGCCTGATTACTGCATCATGCCAAACTCAAGTGAATTTATTTTCTAAGAGACAGCAATACAAACTGAAGGAATTACACAAACAGTATGGAAACCACACAGTTTACTTGTTTATTGACTCTATTGTTGTCTTAATTATAAGCTGCATAGAAAGTAACAAAACAAACAGCACAAACTTGTAGTAGATACATAGAGAAAATAAACAGTGGCAACAGAGTAGAAGTGAAAGCAAGTTGGGGTAATGTGTGGTGTAAGACAATAACTTCTGGGTCATCATCATTAATACTGGAATAATGCAGCCATCACCAGGGTCAGTGGAAGGGCCGAGAGAGCAAACCCAAAAACACTGAAAACCCAGTGTACAGAGCACATGTGGGAATGCACAGATAGAATGGCTAAATTCCTACATTTCGTGGCCTTCACGTTTTTATTTTCTTTTCTGTCACAGACTTCCTGTGGGATGCTGAGCAAGTCACTTAATGGCTTTTACGCCTTTGTATTGTTCTATTCAAGATTATACTGGATTTTGCCTGTAGAGACCAGGCCCTCAGTGCCAGAAACTGTTCTAGAAAGGTAGCTGTTGGAGTAAAATTTCTTTAAAAACTTAACCTAGGAATTTGCAACATGCGATACTGATCTCAAAACTCACTACTCTTCAAATGAGGACAACTGTGTGTGGATTTACTTGGCAGGGTTCCTCTAAAGCACAAGCCCAACTGAGAACTCACCTTCCTTGGGTTAAAAAGGAAAACTCAGCTCCCTGACCAGGGCATGAATCTCCCATGCAATGATGCACTACCCATGTGTTGGAGGGTGTAGAACAAGGCTGAGTTA
This sequence comes from Pseudopodoces humilis, assembly GCF_049639895.1. NCBI lineage: Eukaryota > Metazoa > Chordata > Aves > Passeriformes > Paridae > Pseudopodoces > Pseudopodoces humilis. The sequence continues at coordinate 10,237,418 of NC_142213.1, read as the reverse complement.
AGGGTTCAGTGGTGTGAGGTGTTAAATCACTCCCCCTCAGCAGGACCATGCGTGTGCTCAGAGATCAGCACTTGCCAAGGGCTGAGCTGGCAAAGAGCTCAGCTCCTGTGATCAAGGCTGGCTTTGAGAGACTGAAATGAGAGGAGATAGAATGTGAAAAGGATTTTTGCTAGGATCAATTTTCTGTCTATCTTTTTATGTATGCTTCCATCTATTTGAATACATGCATGTGTGTAAACAGAGCCAGTCCCCATCCCCCCCCATGTCTGAAATGAAAAATAATAAAAATATATTTACATAGCTTAAACATTAGGCTATTAAAAAGCTATAGTCAGTATAACAGAGGGGGAAAAATTACAAAGAATGATTTGCATAGCAAACACATTTCACAGCTGTTTTGGACAAATGCCCTTGGTAAATATGTTTAAAGTCATGTACAACAAGAATATTTTATCACAAGTAACCATGTTTTAATAAACACTTAGTCTTTTTGTATTTCATTCTTTCTCATCATAATAATAGAAATATAACACCATATATCACTGTAAAACACATTTCCACATAAATGCTGATAAGCACAAAATATTTTTCATCATTTACATTTTAACTGTAATAATATATGGCAGGATTAAAGCTGCATCCATCATGTGTCTAACTAACCTTGCTGTAATGAATTTTTAAATGTAATGGTTTCTGTCACAAAGTAAAATCATACATAATATCTTTTGACACAGTATGCTGGTATACGCAAGGTTTTAAAATGTAAATGCAACTTCATTTTTAATTAGATTTATGAACTCGAATCACTGTTTTCTTTACTATAAGCCGAGGGGTAAGGAAAGTGTGGGTCTGTCAAGCCTACAAGTTTTTTCAAGTGCCTTTCTCCCAGGAAACACGCACATGCAGCGTGTAGAAAGCGAGAGGCACTAGAAACAAAGGATTAGCAAAATCATAGGGAACCAAAGCTCTTTGGGCTGCCTGAAGGGCCTCCTCCGGTAGCCCGGGCTCCCGAGCGTGGGGCTCTGCCTGGCCCAGGCCACAGGGACATGGGGACTGCCATGTCCCCACACAGCCCCTTCCCTGGCGCTGCTTGAAATAGCAAATAATCCGGCTCACAAGAGGAGAATCATTAAAAATAATTTGCAGGAGCTTTCTGTTCTGCGAGCCCTTTTTTTGATACAATATTTCCTTCAGTGATTATCGCTGTGGACATGTTCCTGCCATATGGATGGGAGCCGGGCGAGGAGGAGGCTCAATACCTGAGTGGTTAATTAAGAGCTGTTGCTGGGCCACAAGAAGCAGGTTTGAAATCCCTCTTCACTCACCGACAATGAGTAGCTTTTTTAGCAGCAGAAGTCACTGGGGACAGCCAGAAGCGCAGGGTAATTATTTGAGATAACATAGAGCTGAAGAGCGGGCGCGTGTGTGTGCGGGTGCGTGCGGGGGTGCGGGGGGAGGCACCTCCGACAGGAGGGCAACGGCACAGAAAAGTCTATAATAAAAAGGTCAACATCTCCTATTTTTCTGTACAGTGTCGGCAGTCTGTAATGCCTTTTTAGAATGAATGACAATGGATTTATCTTTTTTTTTCTTTTTTTTTTTTTCTTCCTCTCTTTTTTAAACGAATCTAATTCTGTATTCAAACTTTGCAATGGTGAGTGCAGGTCCTGGAGGCCAATCTGGATGAGCTGTTCTCACTTTATCAGCACAGATGCTGAAATGACTTTGAACGCGTTGTTGCAAAATAGCAGTAATTTCAACATTTACTTGTGTAACCCTGTGCTCTCAAGAACAAAGAAAAAGCAGTGAACTGAAAGCCATGAATGAAATGAGGAAAGTCCGTAAGTTCTTAGAAATTTGGGGCTAGATTCTCAGCAGGGTAAATCTGCTCACAGGAACAGGGTAAATCTGCTTCCCACAGGAACAGGGAGCACTATTTTGGCTGCAGATGAGCAGCTCATCCAAACCTGCTGCAGATCTGGTTTTTGGTCATAACATTGCTTGTGGGTGTGGGGAGGTCTATGTTATTATTTATACCATTTAAAACATAAACCGAGGCTCAAAAGGACAGTGATTTCAGGGATGATCTTGCTGCAGTGTATCTCATTCACTATTTTTCTCAAAAATATAAAAAAGAATGAGAACTTTCAGAGGCTTTATTTTTGTAAATGCTTCATATCCAAAATATTTATGAAGTCAAGTTGCCATTCAGTTCCAGCCTTGTCCAATATTTTGCACAGACTCAAAGATCTGGTGAAAACTGAAGACAAACTGTGTAATAATCCATGACAGAACTACAATTTTTTCTCAGATCTGCAGAAGAGAATATGAACATCCCTTCCCTCACTCATCTAATCTCAGTCCATCTACATTGCGGGCTCAAAATATAATTTCCCCCTTTGGTTGGTTGGTTTGGTTTTTTTTAACAGTCCTTTCTAGTATATTATGGAGAAAATGACAAAACCTCTGTTGTATGCTTTTTTGACATTTCCAGAAAATCCCACTTGTGATCTCTAACTTAGAAGGCTTAAATCTCCATCCAAATATGAGCCCTGTGAAGCTCAAATGAATGCTTAGCTTTGTGCTGTGGGGTAAAAATAAATTCAAGAAAGTAAAAAGGACCCTCAACCTCCTCCCCACACACCTTTTCACGTCCTCTTAAATGCTGGGAGATAATTTGCCTGAGCAAGCAGAGGTTTGAATGCACATGACAGGCTGTTCAAGCACCAAAGGTTTTGTGGTTTTAGGTGTGGGCTCAGCCCCTGAAAACTTCCTATTTGTGGTGTGGGGACAATACCGTACCTGTTCTCTTTTTTATAAAGGCAGATCTTGCAAGCCTTTGATGTTTCCAGAGTGCAAACAATGCTGCTCCAGCAGCAGCACTTTTGCCAGTATAACTGTCTCAGCTTTGTTTAGAAACTGCCCAATATGTTAATTATCTTCTTTACCTCTGTGGCATTATACTGTCAAACTGTACAACAGTCTTTAGAAAATAAAAGCTAACACCCTAAGCTGCTGTACCCGGCTCCCATAATATCTATTCACTGACAATGCCTGAGCTGTCAGATCAGAAGAAGCTTCATTCGAATAAAGGTGGGCAGATGTGTGATAATGAGACAGAAGCATACAGATGCTAATATAACTGTTCAGCAGAGCAGGCTCGTCTTCGTTAGGCAGACCCAGGTAGCAGCTGCAGACTGTCAGACGCTGGAATGCTGCTTTCTCTTGATTCTCATTTAAGATCAGCTTCGTTCGCTGTCTGTCAGTGAACTTTTCCCTCACAGGAGCCTGGACCCCTAGGTGATCAGTCACATTTCGACATAACTAGATGTCAAAAGAAGTTTAAGTTGTATGACGAACTGTGATGCATTCCCTGTGCTGGCTGGCAGTCTCAGCCCTCCAAGGCGTCTTGTTAATGATCCACCTGGAAACTCTAGAGTATTTCCTGTATTTTGTTTTCTTATTAAAATACTGGCTAAGCCTTTGTCGATATCCATGTCAGCAACTGTAAGCTCAAGACAATATTATCACAAGCATAATTTGATTTAAAAATGGAACAGTGGATCTGTGCTGACCAAGCAGCATGAGATGCACACAGACTGAGCAGGATGCTCGCTTTGTGTTGCTGTAATTTATCCTCAGCAATTAAAACAAAGTATTTATGATCTTCTTGGGGGCAGAGGCAGGATGTTATGAGGCTTTACTAAGTTTTCTTGTGAGATATGTTTGCAGCCAAGCAGGTCACTCAGCTGATGAACACAACCAGGAATAAGATAATGGTGAGCCTCCATAGATGAGCAAACAATTCAAATACACAGGAGCTTGGAAACAGAAATAACCTGAGACTGTCATTTCACATACTGCTGAAACCTTTGTACTGGGAGTCTGAACTTTGTCAGCCTTTCATCTGTTGCTATGAGCTGTTTACCCACTCATACTCCCTGTTTCAGAGAGGAGACAGACCAGGGCTATTTTACATAAAATACATATGTGTGCACACAATGCAGCAAGCCTTCTCCCACAATATTTGTGTGACAAGACTTAATATTTTCTGGTGCTTAATCATGTCAAAACAGTTTTTACTGTCAATCCTGACTTCCTTCTTTACTTACCATCTGAATTGCAACATTTCTATTCTTCTTAAGAGAGCAAACTTAACATGGCCAGGTACAATTAAAAGGTTTCTCACAATCTTAAAATTCTGAATTAAAAGATGACAAGGGAAGAGATTCCAAGATTTATGATGTTCTTTCTCTTTTTGTTTGGGCTTAGAGAATTGCAAGACATGTATTGGTCTGGTATTTGCACAGTAGTTTTCACCAAACAACAATTACTGAATTTACAATACTCATCAAAGTCTAAGGCAACTTGTTACATGATAGACGTCAAAAGGAATTCTTAGTAGGAAGATCCATCCACATTCAATCTGAGGTATCCAGCAGCTCCCCCAGGGCTGTGGAGAAGGATGTTGGGAGGGTCAGGATACTATACTGTGTCTCCCCTGATTTGGTACAGAGCTGCTTTCATTTGTTTCTCTTCCTGCACAGACAAATCCAGCTTTTAACAGTGATGAACACTAGATTTGGTAATCTGTTTCTCTCTCTGCTTTCCCTGTATCAATATAATTCCTAATTAAACACTTCTTATGGCCAGTTTATACTCACTAATACTTTCTAATATAAAACAAGATGTCTCCCACTAGATTCTGGTATTTAGTAGCCTGAAGCTCATTAGCACATGTGTTCTCACCCAGGAGTTTTAAATATTTAACTAGCTAGGATTCTTTCAAGAGGTCTTAACCTTATAATTTGCAATAACTTGGGGATCTCATATCTGGAGTGTAAGTTATTAAAAATGTTTCTTCCTTTCACCCTGCATTGATTTCCTACTTCTAGCAATCAAACTAAGAGCTATTAGGCCAAACAACTGCAGCTGCCTATTTATTTCATTGTAGTAAAACATAAGTGATGATAATAGATCCCTTAATAGAGATTGATCTTCCACAAAAGCCAAAACCCAAGCATGAACAGCCAGTGTATTATGCATTATGCACCACCTGGTTAAAATTGTTCAGCTATAGAATAATATAGGAGGGTCCACAAAAAATGAGTGCACTGACTGATTTATCTTCACACAGAAGTGTTTTACTTCTGTTGCTTGTAATGGCCTGAGCATGTGATACAAGTAAATTTTGTCTAAAAATTATCTAAGGACCACCTAATGTGCTCTGATGCTACTGAATGTCAAAAATGTCAGCAGCTTCCAGTAATGACTCTCTGACATAAACAGTAAGGGAGAAATATTACAGTTACTGAAGGAGTTACGAGGACAAGCATGCATTTTCATGAGTGGTCTCTTTGAATGGCAGCAAGTACTCAAGCAGGCAGCTTTCCCTGCCAGTTAAGCTGGCCAAAGAAAGAGCTCTTCCCCTGAAAGACAATTAAAATGAGTTAAATGAATTAAAAAGGCCCTGCACAGCTAAAACACGGTCAGAGGTTAGAAACAGTAGTACCTGGATTTATGAAAATCATGCGGCTGCCAAGCCTCAGAAATTGTGTGTAACAAGGGAGCCATTCAAGTAGTAACACAAACAGCTTTGTAAAATTGAAGGCAATATACATTATTCTTAATTTCTAGGAGATGGTTTTGTCAGCAGTTTTGCCATCTTAGGACCTGGGTAATGTAGTGATTCTTAAAATTTGATTTTTATCAAGTGGCCTTCCTAGGGAGAAAGAGAGCTTAAAAATGTATTAATAAACTAGGAACAGCAGATAAACAAGATGCCCTTCAGACTGTTATATTATTATAGTAGAGGAGATGTCATCAGCTGGTTACACATGCCCATCATTCCTATTTTTTTCAGAAGCACAAAATTATAGTAAAGAGAGGGAGAGAGAGAAAGAATTGTGTTTCACCCAAACATGAAAATGCAAAAGCCCTCCCTCCAGCTCCTTTGTGCAAGATATTCACCTGCAATCGGTTACTGAGCTTGGCTGGTTTTGCAGGAGCAAAAGGTCTGCAGTAATTACACTCAGATATTTCAGTATTAATCTTGCACCAGAAATCCCAGAACGCTACAGTATACTTTTTTACCCATTATGTACACAAAGTCTATCAGAAAGCATTTGTCTCCTCACTCTTTATTCACTTTCAAAGGGTTAAACAGCCTATTTACAGGGCTGTCAGCAATCTGTATCCCAAATCATGAAAAAGTCTGGCCTAGTTTTGTTCAGCATGGAGACTTGTCTTCTTGGCCTGTTGTTGTTACCATCATGTAATATCCATGACAATCGTGTTGTGCTTTTTAGGGGCTCTGTAGTGCTAAATCTGAGGGGCCATTTTAAGCCAGTAAAGGGCTTTATTTATGTGGATTTGAAAGAGTCTTGTGAAGGGCCTTCCACTCAAAATCCTCTTCAGCAGGTCATCCTGGTTTCAAAAGGATTTAGATGCAGAGGCAGTGATCAGTACTTCTATCACGTTCTAATAGACTGACATGAGCATTTGTGCCTGAAAGACAGGGGGAAAAAAGTGATGCAGATTTGCCCTAAATTGGACTGATGCACAAAGCAGGGAGCGCAATTGACTGACGAGGTAACCCCTCGCACCCTTCTTTTACACTTCTAACCGGTGCCGCACAAAGAGAGAGCCGTGGGAAGCTGCGCGGGAGCAAAGCATATCCATTTTCATGGACCATATGGAAATTTTGTTTTGTGTACAGAGAAAGTGTCTGATAACAGTGACCTTAACTGCCATATGTGTATGGTGAATAGTAAACAGAGCAAACCACTCAGCTCTCTGACCCTTAGCATATGGACATCTCTACCAAAGGAGAGTTTTCACAGCACATCCACTTTCACTGTCATCTCACTGGTAACCCAGGGGATTTCACTAGATTTGTTAATGAATTGCTCTATTGACTTATATCTGAGCTTGCCTCATTAGAGTAGAAGAACAAAATTTTTATCTATGTTTTCGTGAAGGGGACCAGAATGCCCCTCCTTTGTTAAGAGGTGGGTAATCTGTAGGGCTGTCATCTCTTTTGAACTAATTTATTGTGTCAGTTTAAGAAGGCTCTTCAGTGTTCATTGATGCTCAAGCTCCACTCCAAGCCTCTTTAAATCAATTTTTTCCTTGTGAGTGGAATGTTTTTTAGGCCCCTGCTTGGTTTACAAATAGCTGAACATGTTGTTACCCTGGTGCTGGCTAGCTTTAGAGTGCCAAATACAAGCAAACTCAGTGAGCCTCCATAGCACCACCTGTCATGAAATGGCTTTCAAAGCGGCTACAAGCCTTGTACAACCTTGTACCATTCACCTTCCCCACCCACCATCACTCAAACAACAGCTCTTCATAAACTCGCCTGTACTGAACCCAGGCAAGAGGGGTTCAGGAACTGAAGGTGGCCAGAGATGATAAACATTCATAATTCTAGCACACTGCCATTAGTGATGGGCCATTGCTTTAGGATTTCCAGCATCTGAAATACTGACTGGGCCCTGATTCTTATGCTGTGATAGCCACCAATTAGCATCCTATTAAATAGTACTCCAATAGAGAACACATTATGCCTAATGGCCAATGTGGAATCAGGAGGAATTAGTAAAATAGGGTTCAATAAAATGCAAACCATAAAGATAAGCTGCTGAAGATTGGATCTGACTTTTTGTCTCTATGTTCAAAGAAATAAATGGCCACTGCAGTAAACTTTTTTCTTCCCCTCCCCTTACCACCCTGAGTGCACAGCATGCTACAGGATGCTGGCAGGAGTGGGCACTAGGGCTGAGAGTGCTGCAATGTGCCACTTGGAGACAAAACAAAACATAAACATCATGTGATTTTTCATATCCATGCAAAATGCAGTTTTTATGGCCCTTTATTGAGATCATGATGAATCGGGAAGGCCTTGTGCATCCAGAACTGATCTGGTGCAGTGAGGAAGTGATGTGAACTACTCTTAGGTGTTTTCTGCAGTAAAGCAAGCTCTGTCTCACTTCTCTCTGGTTTCCTGCAGCCTGGAGAGGGAAACAAGATCTTACTGAATAGAGGTCAAAATCTGCAGTCCTCATTTAAGCAGAAATCCTGCTGAGGTTTCAACAGCATCTTTCCCTCAATTTCACCACCAGCAGTCACCTGAGATTCTGCCACCCAAAGTAGGTGTGCCAGAGCAAAGCAGCCTCTTCATTCCAGCTTCTACAGACTATTCATACCTGTACCTTTACCATATATTTTACCTTTCAGAATTAGTTTGCTCATGTTATTTTGAAGTTGTGTGTGAGGCTCTGGCTGTGCCTGGCCCAGCCTGGAGGGCAGCTCAGTTCTCCAGACAAAACAGCACAGAGAGCCCCTCTGAAGATCTTCAAAGCATCAGGGCCCTATGTGCATGTAAGGACACAACTCCAGCTCCTTCCCCTGCAGATGCTGCTCTGCGAGTTGCCATGGAGTCATTGGCTCACTTGGAATCAACTGTCTGCACAAATGACTCATCTTGCTACCAAAAATCTATGTGTAGAGATTGTTATTAAGAATCCAATATTAATCAAGCCATGGTATTGGACTTGTCATAGTTATTTCCTGCTCTAAACACAGCAAGTAACGATGTTGTATTATTTCAAATATCATGGTAAAAGAAGTGTGGGTAAATATTAATTTTTTCACAGGAAAAAATTATGTTGCACCTCAATAAATACTGAGGTGTGAAAAGCAATCTGGGAGTACACAGGCAACTGAAAAAAACAACATTCTTTCAAGGTTTACTCAGCTATGCTCCTTGGCATGGCTGTCAAATATCTGTACTGCATTCGCTGGGTAAACCCTGCATTTTACAATGGTACTGGAGTACCCAAACATTTGCTGTACAGAGTATTGCTGTAGAGCCCTTTATGGCTGCAGAGATTCATTACATTTTTAAAATGAAAAATGCATAAGCAAAATGCTTACATTACCTTTCAATGCATATTTTTCAAATCTTGTTTTATATGAGGATTAGTTTAAAGCCATTTGGATTGTTTATGTTTATTTAATCTAAGACTCTTTAGGCTAAATATATCAAAGGAAATTCAAGTAAGTCCCAGTTGCCAGTGCATGAAGAGATGATGCTATCAGTACACACAAATAAATGACAGTCGCTTCTTATGATGAAACTGTTGGGCTACAGGTGGATAATTCCAATCCTGAAACTTTAAGAGATTCAAAAAAACAAAGATAATTTTGGCTGCATTTCTGTGCTGCTTGCCCCGTTCCGGAGTTTTCTGTTTTTTAAAATTTTCTAACCGTCTGCTCATTTTTTACTTTTTATTTTTTTTCTCCAAACCAGACTTTCTTAAAGAAGAGGAAACCCCACCAAGAAACCCTTACCCCCCAGGCACCTCAGTTTCATTTTCAGATTGGAGTTCATATTTGATTTTAGCTGTAAGTGAAAATAAGTGTACTGCATTTTCCCTTCATTTGCACAACAAAGCAATCCTACAGATTAGATTGGCATAAGAATCAATTCCCTCCAATTTTAGAAGATACTTTAGACTGAAAAATTCAGGATAGGCACAGATTGTTCAAACTTAAACACAGGTGTGTGGGAAACCTCACAGCAAAGTTGCCCTCAGCACACTTGACTTGAGGCAGTGCTGTTCTCCCCTCTTTCTGAGCACTGTATTTACAGGCTGACACAGCAAAGGGTACAGTTAATGAAAAAATAAATCCCAACCCAAAGATAGAAACACCAGAACATCTGACACCTTACCAAAAAATAAAAAAGTTGCAACATAAATAATTTACTAGGAGAGATACATAACTTTGGAAATTCATTACTTTTCTTACTGCCTTTGCAGAACAATCAGGTACAACAGAGCTCAAAAAGGCTGGGATAAAGCAAAAGTATGTAACATACTTCAATGGGATAACTATATATTCATTGAAAATTACAAATTTGGCTTCATAAAGTACAGATGACTGGGACTCATGATAGCTACCACAGAAATTGCTGTAATAACTACATGCAATTATGACTAATTACTAGTATATACAGGGTGTTTCACCTTATCAGATGGTAAATTCACACACCCAGGAACAGATATAGCATGCTGTAAATACAGGAATCAAGATTCCATGCCACACATTCCTCTTCCTGTTGACTGTTATGGATCTGAGGAACAGATCTAAAGGGATCCTTTAATTAGTACTAATAATTGATTAGCAGATCAGAAACAACAACTACTTAACTGCATTTTGCAAAACCTGTGGAGAAGTTCTGCTGTTTGTTTTTGTTTCACACTGGAATGATGCAAAACCTGTTAAGTGGTCTTGCAAAAATAACTACCTTCAAATTGTTGGGCTGGAGTGGAAAGTGCCAAGTTTTGAGCTGCTTTCCATTCCAGGAGAGCAATGTCTTTCTAGAGAGCCAACATTCAACCTGTGCACCAAAACCTTACTGCTCACAACTCCATCTATCCCAATTTTCATTTTTAAAATGGAAGTAAGGATACAAAAACCTCTATATATCTTGTTCCTCCTTAAAAGTGTCTCACTAGCAAAGATATTTAATGAATAGGAAAAGGAGGAGTGAAATAGAACATTTTTATCAACTTTGTTGCTATAAATAGAAGCAAAGAACCATTGATAAAACAATTGTCATACTTTCACACTGCACCCTAAGTCCTCAAGAGAGCATTCAGGATTGTAAGATCACATGTGGAGGTTCAAGCAAGCAGAGGACTTTTCATGCTCTTTGCCTCGTGATGTTATTTCCATAAGAAAAAGCTGGAAGTTGAAACTGTGACAACTTGCACTGACCCATGGGAATGCAAACATCTATCTCCTGATAACATGTCGAGATAATGCACGTCACCACTGCAGCCAGCATGAGGACACTTGTCTTCACTCATTTTATATCCACTCTATCACATTCCTGGCCACACTTCCGTATCTGTGCTTTCAACACACTCCATACATTCCTCCACTGAAGTGCACAACTCACTTGTTCAAACAGAACTGGGCAGCACAATTACACTTCCCTTGCCGCAGCTGAACAAAACCCAAAAGCTACTTAAAATGGCTATTCTAGAAGGTCAGTATTTCACACCCCATTACGAGAGCAGCCTTCCTTTTTCTTTTCATAAGGAGTTCTGCTGTAGCCTCAAGCTAGTCTTTCCTCCTACAAGACAGAAACAGTGTTACACAGTCTGTGAAATCTGGAAACCACTCAGAGAAAAGCACACATGCAAGACTTCTTGCTCTCCATCCATTATTCTACTGATAATTTCTTCATTGTGCTGAAACCATAAGCTTATACTGCATCCTATTTGACAAATTAGCTCAGTTTCTAACATCAGAAATAGTAATAGAACTCTTATTTTTAGAATTCTTTGGCATTTTTTTTCTGGATAAAATCCCACTGCAGAAACGTTCCATTAATGTTTTGAGGATATTGCAGGGAAAATGGAAAAAATGCTGAACAAAAGAAAGAAATACTATGAAGAAAAACTGTGTTTAGTCTTATGCCTGTTCCAAAAGTGCAGAATGGGAACAGGGGAAAGAGAAGGGGCAAAACCCAAACAGAAAATATTTCATTTTGCAGAACTATATTTTTTTAACATTTCTATAACTGGCGAATAAAATAATTGACAGTCATGTGAAAAAGAAAACACTTCCCTCACTGAATTTTCTGTTTCAGAAAACATCTAGGAGGTTCTGACTGCATTTAACTCTTTAAAATCAAAATACAGTTGGGTTAGATCAAATTTAATGCTGAGATAATTAATTTATAGTGTTTTATATCGGTTGCTTTCCACACTGAAATGATACTCATCAAAACTGCATTACCTTTCAGGTGTTTACTAGTGAGGCCAAGGTAACTGGTATTACCTGTTGGATTCCAGTGCAGTGCAGGGGAGCTGCTCCTGTATCTGATGATACCTCAAGGGAAGAGTCATTTGTCTCTGTTTCTACCTCAGATATCTTCCCACCCTTCCCTGCAGAGGACACATTGAATCAAACCATTTTTCTGGTGATTAGGAATACAATTTAAAGTCCACCGGATTCATGAGTGTGGATTTCAACGGTGTCAGATGTGACCTGGATTTCTTGGCTGAGACCACAGACTCTGCTTTAGGCTGTTGACTTTTTCTTCTCCTCAGGGTCTGCTTACCAGTGTATTTCCAGGGGTCATAGAGATTTCACATTTTTGATAATGATGTCACTAATCTTAAATCTTTTTAGTATGAATTTTCTTTGAAGAGCCTACCCCCACTGCCAGCCTTCTGTTATTTATCACTTGTGTTATGGTTTCTAGCACAGTGAATTCTTCTGATATTCATCTTGAGAGGCAAGAACCATGATTTGTTACCTACCTGGTGGTAGAATGGATGAACACCACAAGCCACAAGATACACTTTTTAACTGGAAAAATTAAGATTTGAATTTAGAAACAAGCAATTTTTCAGTTAAACCTTTACCAGATGTGGTGTTGTGGCACATGCCAAATTCCTTGAAAAGCAAGGAAAGCAACCTCTGAAGTTTAACACCAGTCACAGAAAGGAGTGTCATCAAATATCCGAATGTTTGGATTTTTTTAAAAAAATATTTTTTATATTTTTTAGGGCGTAACTTGTGGATGCTGTTCAAAAGACTGTGGGTTTTTATGCACAGTTGAATACAGTGAATTTTCACAGCAAAAATTACACTATCAATTTACTGCTGCTATTCTAAATAAAAGGTATTTTCCTTGCTCACCAACTATAAAGGTTCAGTCACTTAAATTACACAGATTGATCTGCCTGTGGTGGAAGTTACAAATGAAGCTTTATTTATCTGGGAGGGTGCTATGCATCTTTTCTAACCTCTCGACAAATTACCACACAATCCAGTGTCTGCTAATAAGGTATTCACAGGCTCTAAAACTGAAAATACAACCTTTTTTGGCCTAAAATCCTTCAGACCTATCAACCCTTAGAAACTAATCCTGGAAAACAGTTCTGCTATGTAACTCAAAGATCAGCAAGCTGGAGGAAGAACACGCAGTGATTTTTGAGGGCAGTGAAAGAAGAGAGACCTTTGAGTAAATAATAACAAATGAAGAACGCTAGCTGATCCAATCTGTGGAGATGGGATGAAGAATGAAGGAGGAAGGCTGATGGCTGAAAACATTGTACCTGGAAATGCTTAGGCAGCTGTCGCACAATTTGAGAACTTTGAGAGCAGGTTGCAAGCAGGACATACACTGAAGAGACCACATGAGAAAGAAACTGTTTTGTCATCCAGGTTTCCAGATATTCTTCAGCCTTATGTACAATGCATTTCAATAATTCAGCTTGAAAGTTAATAAATCCACCAATAATTTTATAATGTCTCCTAAATTAATTCAAAACATTGCAGAACTCATGGGTGATCACTTTTGCTAACATGGCTTTTGGTAAGATTCCTCAGTGTAGGGGGAACAGGAATTTCCTTTCTCTGTCTCACATCAGTTGCTTCTACAAGTCAGCTTGCTGGAAACCTCTTATTTAAGTCTCAGGTTGAAGCACAGCAAGGGGAAGAGCACCATCTGCGCTCAGCTGTGACACTCCTCCTCCCAAAAGACAAGCTGGACACATACAGTAAGTACACGTTTTCAGAATATGAGACCTTCTGCCCTTGAGGCCATGGTCAGCAGGAGGGGTGACAAAGCAGAAGCCTGTGGTGCTTGACAGCAGTCAGGGCAAATTAACCATTGCCTGCTCTATTCACAAAGAGAAAAGAATGGAGCCATTCAAGAGCAAATCCATCTGTCCCTGTGAGGGTTCACAAGAGTGTCAGAGAAACCTCACGGTCAACAGTCTCCAAGTGCTGGCACACAGGAATCCAGCAGAATCAGCATGGAAACTTGATGCTTTATCCACTGTCAGGAGCTCACAGCCTGTGTGCTTCCTGGCTGAGCAGGACTGGAATCTACCTGAAGGCTGAAGGTCTGTACAGTGCTACCTTTGCCAAAGAGCAGTGGGGGAAAACAGAGGCAAGGCAAGAAAGACTGGCCCATTTTCATCACAAAGTGAGGGTTTCCTGGACATGAAGGAGACAACTGCCTATTTAACAGCCAATTATCATATTTCCACACAAAATGTACTGACAGCACATCTAGGAAACATCATTAGAACACCTTTATTAGGGACCTAACCAATGTCTTTGTCTTTAGATGAATATGTTTGTGTTCACAGACTGTCTAAAGAGGTCTGTGAGCTACACACTGAAACATAAGCCAGCTTAGTGCATGCTGCATTAGTTATGATCACTGGAGAACTCTCAAAACATGGATCACAGGTAACTGCAAGCAGTGATGTCCTCCCATATTTGCAGAATGTGGATGAACTTCTGTGAGCTTGCTCTACCTCATTCATCTCAACAGACACTGTCACATGCTGGAGACAATATGTCAGCTGTCAACATTGAGTCACTGCTCATCAAAGCATAGAAGATTATGGACATGGTTTATGAATATTGGTACAGTTGCTGGGAATAATCATCTCAGCACCTCTAAGGAGTGAGACCATAACTTTTCTCCCTTTTCCCCTTCTCTTTCTTAATTTAGGACAAACCAAGTCTAAAAAGCCTAGGAGAATGCAACAGTTCTCTGACTCCAATAATTGCTAGAAGGTCCAGGAGAATTTACACCATTCCCTGAGTGGAAGAGAGCAGTCTCTCTTCATAGTCTTTATGTATATTCAAGAAGCCTTGAGTGAAGTCCAAGCCTAAGGAATTCTAGGCATGGATGATGCTAGCTTTGACAGTCTGTGTGAGAGCCCCATCTCATCCATGCAGCCTGGAGGGTTCTGACAGAGATGCAAGCTAAAAACAGAGACTTGAAGTTAGTCTTTCCCTGGGTTTATTTGGAACTATTCTCTTTCTTTGTATTTCCAGCAAACTGGCATAGCAGTAGTAGCTGATCCATTCAGGCCAAACGTTCTTTTTGTGGAGCAGCAATAGAGAGTCCCAAAGATACATAGATCATGTGCACAGCCAGGGCTCTCCCTCCAGACAATAAGAAAAGGCAAAATCTAACTGGGAGGACATGGCTTGTGCAAGAGTCACCCATCATCTAGAAGAAATACTTAAAACTCACTAATTTCCACAAAGGATGAGGTTTCAGATCAGATGAAATAAAGATTTCCAAGTAAACAAAATGCAAGATGCTTACCCCAAACTGGCTGCTTTATACAGGCCCTTGAGAATGCCTCATATTTTTCACCATTAAATGGAAAGAGCTATTAAAAAAAACCAACAAATAATCAGAACATAAAGGTGTATAACAATCATAAAACAATATATTTTTTCTAATGCTTCAGCTGTCTGAAGAATAGTTTTCTGGTGTAAAAGAGATAACTATATATCTTCTGATTTTATTGGCTGCAGATTACACTAATTATCATAAAAAATTACTACCACTAATAAAAATTCTATTATAAGTTACTTATAGTAATCTCTAGGGTACTATACTTAGCTTAGAAAAGATCGTAATTACACTGCATTACAGGGAGAATTTGTTTCCTGAAGCAGCTTTAACACTGTCTGTTTCTTTTAACACTTTAAAGTTGTTGGGGTTTTTTTTTTTCCTTTTTCCCTTTTCAGGTCAAATGTTGCCTGTTATTTTCACTGTGCAGGATGTGATTTTATCCCAGAATAATGATCCATCTCTGTTGCAAGTGACGCAAATGAAGTTTAAAAATCACAAATATCTGGGTGGGTTTCACCTCCCGAGAGGGTTAGCATGTCTCAATGGAAGGATACATAAAAGGGAAGACCTAACACTCTCCGCCCAAAGGGAAACACATTCTGTATAAAATTGCTGGAAGCTAGTGGGTGTTCACGAAAAATACAATGTTCGGATTTTATTTGACAAGACAACAATTGTTATTTTCCCTTTTAGATACTTCGCATTTTACCATCTGTGAGGCTGATGACTCTTAAATGACCTTAAATCATACTGCTGTTAATGGCAGTGGTTACAGGCAAATGTGGAATTCTGTGTGCTACCTGCCTTGGACTGAACATCAAATTAAATGGCTTTACTTTGATAGCTGACATTGTAGCATATAACCTCAAAATCCAACTAACTAAAATAAAATTGAAACAGTGGCCATTTCTTTTAGAAAGGGTTTCAATGCTTCAATGGCAGGGCTAATCAACATCTTAATTAACAGTCATATAAAATGAAATAGCCCATTTGAGTTGCTTTAAAATAGACAACTTATTTATGCAAGGACTAGTGGCATATTAATTGCTAACACTAAGAAAAAATACGCCTTTGAGCTTTACAGCTTCCTTTGCAGCAAAGTATTTGAAAACTAAATTGTGGAAAAAGCATATTACAGTAGTTAATTTTATGACAGACATGAACCAGAAGCAGAAGCGGACGCAGGAAAGTTTTGTGGTGTGTTTAAGTTTTCTAGTTGTTTCTTTTATTCCAAATGAGATTAATTAATCAAAGTAGCCTCATAATATTCCTGTTCTATTTAAAATTAAGCATTCAAGGTTTAGTTCTGGGAGACACTGACCAAACTGGCTGTGATCCAATAAAGCAGTTAACTCCAAGCACAAGCACCTTCCCACTGGGGCCAGCTGGCCAGCTCAGGAGCCTTTCGGTTCTGGAGAGCTCAGGACCCTGCAGGACTGACCCTTCTCCTCCCTGATCCTGCAGCGTGCACACGCACTCCAGACTGACCCAGGCCAACAATCAAAGGGCTACTCATTTGAGTAAGCATTTCCAGGATCAGGTCCCAAATGACTCATCTCCAATTAGTCTATGCCAGGTTGTATCTTTAAATAGCTTTCATTTACTAATGTGTGTGAGGGAGGAGCAGCAGAGAGGAATTACATTTCCTTTCCTAATTACTTTACTTTTGTTGACATCTTGAAAGTTTTTACTTTCAGAGGAGAAGAGTTGATTTACACTACAGAAAGAGCACAGCAAGCATGAGAAAATTATTTGCCCTTCCTCCTGCCAGGCATCCATTTCCTTTTCACTGTTGCTAACAATGCGCTAACTATTTATGCATTTGTCAAAGGATCCCAACATAAGAAAACTATATTTAAATCACTTCACTACAAAGTGAAAACACAAGGTAATGATTCAGACTCTATTTAAGTAATAATAATATTTGTACAGACTGCCTGGCGAGCACGCTGGTAGGTGGCGGGAGCTCAGTACAATCCAAAGGGTCAGCACAAGAAAATTGAAATAGCATTTAATTTTCTTCTTTAAAAAATAGATTTTCATTTCAGACCTGGAAATATGCACCGTAATGTCTCATTCCCCTCATTAAAGCCTAATTTCACTGCATTTTTCAATGAAGCTGAAAATGAGGGAGGTTTGTTAGCAGGAGATTCATACGGTCTTGCAAGAGCTCAAGACAAAATTTTGTCTACATCAATGAGTTGCTTTGCTTATTTTGCATGTTTTCCCACTCAATCACCAGTTAGAACTAATGTGAACCCAGACTGCCCAGCTTAGCCCAGCCTAGCCCAGATTTCAAGGACAGGAGGATGTGGGAAACAAACTGGGGCTCTACGTTGAGAGTGTGTTGAGACTGAAGTGTGTTGGCAAGGTAAAAAGGCAACATGCTGTACCTGCTCCACAAAGGACATCAACCCCTCTGCTGTCAGTCTGGCTCTTCTCACAAGCTATGGATGTGCATAGCCTCGTACTCAACACTTAGAAATCAAATATGGAGCCCAAACATTGCCACAATTTATCCAAAGCCTAGTCATATAAATAAGCAAAGGCACTGCAAAAAATTGTACCTTCCACAAAAACAAATGGACAAAAGCCCTGATGTTTATGTGCCTCTCACTTTAGCCACCAAACCCCCTCGTTTTAAGGATAGATCTGTAAACTGTTTCAGAAGGGTGATACACTTTTGTTTTCAAACTGGGTAGCTACAGGTCTGTAGTATCTGTTGTACACTCGGGTTGTCTAAAAGTCCGACCCTCTAAAATCCAGATGTTTTGCTGCAGATGACAACTGTAGATAAAAATATACATCTGCCAAACTTGATTGCATCCTAAGATTCACAGAGTTAAAGGCAGAATCAATTTTTCTATTTATTCACCCATACTATACACCCATATCTGACCACATTGCAAACTATAAGTGTCACTCATAATTTTATCACAAAATTCACATTAATTTCCAATTCAGTCAGGGAGGAGACAGAAGCTGCTAAAATGTCTGCAAGCTTTCCTCTCTTCTGCCCAGCTTGGCATGTCCTTGCACATTTCATGATGTAGTAAAATAACCCTGACAGAGTGGGATTCCACTCAGGCCCTGGGATATTGTGATTTATATATACTGGACACTGTAGAACTGAAATTTCAACTGCTGAAGATCCCACTTTGAAATACAATGCCTGGTAGCCATGAGAGAGGAAAAATGAGATTTAATTCCAAGTTCATATAATAACATATCACAAGTCCTTGAATCACTGGGGGTGGATAATGGCAAAATGATAAATTGTGTCCATCTTGGAGGGGAGGGAGAATCTGAGAAAAAAATCTGAGATCATCTCACCAAAACCAGTAAAACCAACAAAACAAGCAGATTACTGAGGAAAATCACTCAACCACATAGACACACCTAAATGACAACGCTAAAAACATTGGCAGAGAGCCACTTTGATATCTTCTGTTTGTATTCTCTGTTCCATTTCTTTTTTTCTGTTTTCTTGGTTGCAATTATTTAATTACCTTTTTCCATGTTCCTTGTGACCCTTGATTTTCCTTCCCAACTTCTATAAGGTACAAAGCACCCCAGACACTAAAACTGTTCAGCTAAATAATAGCAAGAGGGTAACTCTAGTGGGCAAGAAACGAAATAGAAATCAGAATAACTTTATTAGCTCCAAATCTGAGCTATAGAATGAATTCATATTTTTCTTTTCTTGGTATAAACACTCAAATCCTTAAGTATCTTGTGGGGTTTAAACAATAACTGGAAGACTATGAACTAGCAATCATTCTATTAAAGCTTTGCCCTAAAGGAAAATTAAGACTTATTCTCTTCCTTTTCTAGGGAAATAGAGCACTTCAATACTATGTGTGCTTTTCATTTAATGCATATGTCAATATGCTTTAAAAACATTATTTCTAGCATCGAAATCTCTGCCCAGGCAAGAGTATTCTGATTAGGTACATACCTGGCTTATCTGAAAGCTTTTAACCCTGGTACATAGGTGGGTACTGGTAGGAAAATTACATTCACCTGACCAAAGAGAGGCAGCAATGAAACATATGGATGATTCAAAACATTGTTCATTTTCCAAATGCTACATGACCTAATGCAGTGGTCTGCCATAAACAACCTAACATGAAAGAAGTGGTGAGAAGTAGTTTTCCTGTTCTCCTGGGAAAAAAAGACACATATATCAAAATCCAAAAATGCTAAAAATATCTTATTGAGGCAAGTACCACCAACCCTTTGATGGAATATGAATTCCTTCAACTTAGTTTAGTTTCCTCTAAGCATTTTGCAGTTAGCAGTACAATGCTACTCACATCATGTGAAAACTTATCCTGTTTCAGAAAAATTACACAAGGATTTTACATTACCATTTTTTTTTTTACCTGCAGTAAATCAACACAGTGATATAAACACAAAAGACAAAAAGAAGTTCCAACCCTCCAACACAATGCTTTTTCTTAGTTCAATCCAGCTATGACATGAAACCATTGTGCACTGTATTTCTACATTTTCAAATGCGAATTTCCTCAAATCATAACTTATGAGTCAGGGGAAGAGAGTTGCAGGAGAGGTTTTCCTCAAGAGCAGGTTCCCAGGTAAGTGCTTGCAGGGCTTGTACAGGCTGCTGGGGAGTGCAGCTGCAAGGCTTTGAACTCCTGCAGAACATTTCATATCTCATGTCTCATTTGGATGCAATTTCATTAACTTCAGAACAAATCTGTAGAAATCTAGCTAATCTCGCAATACTAACAGGGACTTTGTTTTGATTGCTGATTAAAAGATATTGTATCTGATTCCAATTCCAATGAGGAAATCTTTTTTAAACGATCCTCTGCTGTGCATGGTAATGCGAGGCAAGGTGAGACCCTTCCCAGCTTTGATGGTGCTGAGATCCTCACAGCTGCTTTCTACATTGCACAAACCAAATTGGCTTCTAGGGAATGGACTGTCTCCCAAGGCCTCTTTTCCATAGCTCTTATTAACTGAAAGCTCATTAGTTTGAAGGGGCTTCCCCTGTAAGTGAGGAGCAGCACCCGCAGCCTGTCCCATCGCCCCCGCCCCCCCAGGGTTACCGTGGGCATGTGCCACTTGCCTCCCAACATCCGACCTAATGCGTAACTTGGGCTCAGTTCAAGTTTTGCTACCTTCGGCTTTGTTCACTTCTAACCAATTCTTGTATTAAACGGCCAAAGCAAAGATCTCAGACTTTATTTACCATGTAACCTGTCACTGTGATAAAAAACCCCAAAGCCTTTTTCAGCTTCCAAGGAAGAGACAAGACTTGTTCAGTTTTCCCTGGCAGTTACTTCAGCTTTGCAAACCCCATTCAAATGCAGACAGTTACTTTTGAACAGTGAGAGAAGGTGTTAAATTGAGATTATGATAAACAGCAGATTTCTTTAGTTGGTGAAGAAATTATTTCATGAAGACACAAGAGAATTAAGCAGAGTTTCATGTCACTTACTGTATGCGCTGATCAGAGAGTGAATGATGAGTTTCTTGCTGTGGACAGCTGCTCTGTGGAATACTGTGCAAACTTCAGGTGGAAGAAAAAGAAATTCATGCTTTAAAATGGAAAAAAAATCCCAAACAACTTCTTATCCCTTTTGTGCGAAAAATAAACAGATCTTTCTTGCCATATTTATTATTCTATTTACATGTTGCCTGAATGTGTCTAAGAATATTTTGAATTTTTTTTTTATTCCGTGTCTCATTTCACTATTACTGTGACAGCTTGCTTCTGTCAAAGAGAAAAGTCTCTTTCTCTTTATTATATTCACCAATGCTGAGATCTAGGACTTTTTTAGTCTGAAGGGAATGCCACTTTGGTTGATGAGATCTGTACAATTTTAGCTATGTTGGGTACCAAGCTATGAGTAGGCAGAAGTGATGTTAAACATTACTACTCTGCTGTAAAAGATGGAGCATGTTCCCCACAAACTCTATTTTGTAATTCTAACTACATAGTAATTATAGCTTTTTTATGTTATTTGATAGTTATACTTAGTGGACAAAAAGGCAAATGCTACAGATCAGATAGATCTTCCTTGTACACATAAAAATTGTTAAAAGGGCCAAACTTTTGTCAAAACAGCTGACATTCTAGTGGGGCACCACCTCCTGCTGAGCTGGGACCAAACTTGTGTCCAGTAGCTTGAAAGAAGAGGAGCACATGTCCTCCAAACCATGCCTAGGGACTAAGGAGAAGCAGGCTGAAATCTTCCCTTTGACCACAAATGCAAAGCTGTCCATTTCTCTTCTCTCCATAGCAGGGGTTGAATGGCCAGCGCTTTGCTGCCATTGACTCCCTTTGTTGGCTGTATCCATGTCCTCGGGCTCCTGGCTTTCAGATGGCATGCACATATGCTATTCAGAGCAGCACAGACTCTCATCTCCTTATCTAGTGTGTTATGTGACTAGTGAAGTGCCACATGGTTGAACACCAGGAAACATATTGCTTGCTTTCACTATCAATGACCTAGAGGGAAGAATATGCGAGAGAGGAAATTTGCGGTGTGATAAACTGGGGCTGGGACTGGGAAGCAGGTCTAAACAATGGAAGAGCTTGACAGAAAAAGTGACTACTAACTTCAGAGATGAAAAGCTTGGCCTGTACAAAATAGGGTGCTGCTTATTTAACACGAAGAATAAAATGGACAGGGCTAGTGCAGCAATGCAATCTGAAAACAGAGTATGAAGTTTTCACTGGAAGTGAGTGTCTTTCAACTTGCCAAAAACTCTTAGCAGAGCCTGTGATTTCTCCTTTACTTTCTGCATTATTATGCAGATGATCAAATTTCTAACAATGAAGTTAAAGCCAGTTTCCATTCCTAGGCATTCAATACATGTGGGGAGAGCTAAATCCTGCAGGACTGTGTGTTCTCATTACCACTCAAGATGGTAATTCAGCAAATTACTTCAGTTTCATGAGGTAGGAAACAGCTTTGGGCACACACCACCCACCTTCAGGTATAGGTGCAAGGCAAAATCATGAAGGAAAAAAATTACTTCTGTGATTATTAATTTAAAATTAATTATTTTTACTTATTATATGTATAATATATAAAAATAGATATATTAATAATATATTATATATTATTATATATTATTATTTAAATTATTAATTTAAATGCACCCATTGCATCAGGGCTAAGAGCCCCCACTGCAGTGACATTGCTAAACATAGTAAGTTAATACAATCAAATAATATTAATATCAGGACCTAAATTTATGTTATATTAGAACACTTGCATCTCTATTTTGCATGCAGGTGCTTATCTTAAAGAGTAAATTCCACTGGAAAAACATGCATAGAGGATATTCCAACCCCATGTTCACCAGTCTAAGCTCACTGGTTTTACTGTGGAAAATGAAACAAGTTAGGGACTTGAACAGAATTTTGGTTAAAAGAGAAGAATATGAGCCTTCATCTGTAGAAAGACTTTTATCCTATATAATAAAAAGTACTAGAAGAACATCATATTCAAATGCAGAAGCTACTTGAACTTTCTATTATCCTCTGTTAAGTAGTTCTTGAGTAGACATACTGCTATGTAGCTGTGTCCTCCAAACAATTTGATGGGCTTCATCAAAAACTTACACCTTACCAGAAGACAAGATTAGGTTACCTGAGTCTATATTATGTATTCTTTTTTTTTTTTTTTTTCATTCTCTTTTAACTCTTAATATGGAGTCAAATTAGCCCATATTCAAAACTAATTACTAGCTGATACTGAACTGGATATAAACCAGGTTTCAGCAATGTTCTGAATTGTGCCCAGTGCTTTTAAGAAGTTGAGTTTAAGATAATTCAGATTTAGTAAGAACAAGTCAATTTTCATTATTTTCCTTGCCATTGAAATTCCCTATGAAATATAAAATATTTGTGCTCCAGTTATTTCCTTATACTGAAAAAATAAGTAAAGGTGACTTAAAACAAAGGAAGATAAACATCTTCCTTTGCCAGTGATGTGGTTTCATTTGTCCCAAAGTACCTTTCTTCTTCTTTGTTAAAATGGTGTCTTCTAGGCATGCATTGTAGCATATTAATAAAAAATAAATTTGAGGTTGAGGCTGATTAAAACTGAAGGTAAGACTCGCTCTGACATGTTATTTTGATTGGGTTTTCAACGTTCACATAGTTCTAGTTCTAATTTATGTTATGTGTGGTATATATCTTCTTGGTTGAACAATTACATTATTCTAAACAATTATATTGCTATGATACACATAATGCGTGGCTCCTGAGCATAAAGTTCTTTAATGATGGCAGACTGTAAAGTGGTACAGTTCACTTTTAAAAGGTCATGCATCTTTTTTTCAGTAGATTAACATTTTATCTTTTAATGGTGTTAAGAAAAGGTCAAAGATTCTAACAGATGGAATATGGAAAGCTTCTATTGAAGAAGATCAATGTGTTAAGCATCAATCTGAGTCCAGAAACACAACCATTTAATGATGGTTGTTCTTGTTTTATTTTAAATTACTGCTGTCTTGACTGTTTGAATGCTAAAATTACGTTTTCATTTTTAAAAGAAATGGACCGTTACCATCTGACACAGATATCTATGTTTGTGTTGTATTTTCAAGAATACTTCTTCATCGTACAAAACAAGAAAAGTTCCTTAAATAATTAGCTTACCCCTAGGTTAATGGCCTGTCACTTTGACAACCAAATAAATGCAGCAGAATGATCCCCAACAGCAACATGGAAGATAATTTTATATTGCATTGACTGAATAAGTTTGCAACAATTTAAATGGATATATGCTCTCAAGTCAAGTCTCTTGTGTAATATGATGTTGAACTTTTAATGCAGGTGGTATTATAAAACTATGATGATATTTTTCAAGGACATATTTAGGTACTAGATCTTTTCAATAGTATTTTACTATTATTATTTTCTATTATTCTACTACCCAGATTTAAAAGAACAAAATCTAAGCATTTCTGTTGCCCCAATAACTTCAAACCTCAAGGGAAGAAAGTGCTGTGTCTTTTCAGGAGACTCTAAGCTCTTCTGAGCTGCTACATGACTCTGTCTACTTTTATAAAATAAGTGGTATGACAGAGTAACATGATTGGTTTTCTGTGTGATAAAGTAAATACAAATATAAAAAAATAACAGTAGGGGGTCAAGCTGCTTTGTAGAAAGTTATCAGACAGCTCCTAAAGATTGTCAAGCTTATGTGTCTGTAGTGTATATGTGCATTTCTCAAATATACTTGTATTTCAAGTTCCTATTATCCCCTTGAGCCAGGCCTGCTCACAACAAAAGGGTTTCCAGAAGAAGGTAAAACTCTTGTGGAATTAGGGATTCTCCTCAGGGTCTTTGGATGTAACTGCTATTAACCATCAGGAAGTGAATTTGCACTTGAGTCTCCATCTTGGCTTATGAGTTTGTACATTTCAGGAGCAAGTACAGCCTCCAGATATGACTTCAATTGCTACACAGCAGAACAAAATGGTGAGTGCTGGCAGTCACACTGCTCTTGCTGGCAGCATTCTTCTTTCTCATGGAAATGTATAGCAAGATTTTGATAAACTACTGATTGAGCTAAACCAGACTCAAGTGCTTGCAAAAATAGCTGTATTTTCAGAAAAAATCACTAAGCAATATTAACTGAATATATTTAAGCACAATCCATCCACACACTCCAATCAATAAAATTTTTGTTGCTCAGGCTACAATACTTAAAGGGTTATTTAAAAGACAAGTTCAAATAACCGATATTTTGTAGTTTAGCCTCATGTTAGAGAGAAGCCTTAAAAGTTTAAGTTTCTATTCTAAGACAAGTCAAGGGCCACCCTTCCCCCCACCCTTTCCCAAGGATTTTTTGTAAATCTTATACTGTATAGAGTTAGTCAGCTTTTAAGTGCTGGGACCTAGGAGGTAAGTTGCCCCTGATATATATGCTTCATGTAGTTGCCTCTTACTCATCTTTTCCTCTCTATAATGATGTGGTTTTTCTTTAATTTATAGATATTAACTTTTGAGTTAATAGAATACACCAAAGCTTGTAAGTGCTATCAGCTTCACCATTAGATAAGACTGTACTCACTTAAAGAAGAATCTAGTTCTAGCTCCCAAGGGAAGAACAGATATAACCTGAGGCCAATACAAGTTAACTTTTTTGACTACTTGAGCAGAAAATTCCAAAGCTGTCAAGAGAAGCCACTCCTTCTCTTGCCATTACTAAGACATTTCAGCAGAGGGGCCAGTGATTATTTCAAGTACCACAGCATGGGCTGTTGGTATCCATTATCTTTTGCTTAAGACAATCCTTTGAGAATTCACTAGCCATAAATTCTATTTTAACTTTTACTGCTTAAAGAAATAGAGAAAGGTATTGGACTAATCAAGCAAGCTGCCATATTCCCAGTGATTTCTATTCAACTGTACTTAAAATATAGTCATACAAACTGCTCTGAAAAGGTGACAATTCCACTGCAAAGAGTGCAAAAGTAACCAGCAGACATTGCCGGCAATCTGATCATCCAGTAGCTGCTAGGAATTTAAGACAATGGCTAAAAATTTGCTTTTAAGTAGCTAAAATATTCAAGAAAAACTTCTTGCTGCATTGTTTACTCTAAACACTTCCTTTTTTGACAGAACACAAGTCCAAGTCATTCTCATGCAAGCTTCAGTGTCACTTTGAAACAGAGATACAACTTCTCTCCCTGGATTAGACAAGCTAAAGCAATAAAGCCAGACGCTGTGAACATGCTGAAACCAACCTCAGCCTTATGAATTCAGTAATTCCTTATGAATGCCCTTCATAGCTTCACATACTGACTGTAAGACAGCCAAAGGAGGAAGCCCACACCAGCCCTTAGACTGGCTCAGTGGAGACAGACCAGAGTCACTGAAGGGCAGTTCTGTGCACTAACAGACTGTGACATCAAGGCAAAAATTAGCTCCAAAAGTATGATATGATAGCTAGCTGGATAATACAAAGAAATTGGTACTCTGTTTTATTCTAAAAGAAGTGGTAAATAATGGCAAAAGCAGAAATATTTTTCCACTACATCTGAATAGTAAGACATTATGTTAATCCAAGAGAAAAGCTTACAAACCCAGAATGGCACAAAATAATCTGCAGCCACAAACTCTGCAGGTCACCATAGGTAAAATATGGTACGAAAAGTATAAAGTATTGATCTACTCTGTCTCAAATTACAATTTCATTATGTTTTTTTTGTCTGTGGTGCTTCCACATTCCTCACTATCTGAAAGACCAAAATGCTTCCTTTCTATGGCCACTTACCAGTAATAGAGGCCAAATTATACTTCTAAAAACAGCTCTGGTATGCAGTTGTTCTCTCTGAATTTGCAAAGACTAAACACACAGAATCCTGGAAAGGAGTATAAATAGGTGCACATTAAATGGACCCTAACCTGCTTTCTCTCCTCTGTCTTTGCTCTTCAGAGCTGGCAACACCAGAAGCAGTAAATACTTATGTTTTGTCATTTGAGTCAGCACATATAATTCTTCATACACATAGGAACTTGCTCTGCTGCAGAAGAAAATACCATTTTTACAATAACTTTTCACAGTGGAACTGTGCTTTAAATCAAACAAGCAAGTACTGAGTCAGCTCAGTGGCAGAGCAACAACAATTTGATCTGCTACGTGGCAAGCTTTGGTTTGGAGATACTAAACAATTCTTCATCCTGGGCCCCAGGCTTGTAAATATGATAGAAGATGATGCAATGTGTTCAGACTCTGGGGAGAAAAGGAACAGTCATACCACTCTTGAGAAACCCTTTGTGAAGAAAAATTTATTGTGTGCCCCCAGGTGCAAAGGCTATGGATGAAATGCAACTCAATAAAGACAAGTCAAGGTGTTTCAAGAGAGCTAATGAACATTTCAGTATTTGCACTTAGTCAGATAAAGCAGTTTTCCAGCTGAGTAAGGAGACAGCAATCATGTGAGTATGATTTCTATGTGATAACATATGCTCCCAGAGGTGTTTTTTAAGCTCCATGTTTTGTTTTTGTCTGGTACAAAGATGATCTTATTAATGAAATCTAATCAGCTCTCAACCTTTATGCTTCCCTTTACTTTTTTTAATGTCCTTTTTGAGATGAGTTGTAATTCTTTTATGAGGGTCACCTGTCTTTTGAGTAGAGTAGTAGCTTAGTATTTTCTACATATACAGAGCAGTCTTGGATACCCTTTACTTCTCAGTCTATAAAATGGTAAGAAAGTCCATTGAGAGGTATTTTATAATTTATGTGTTTGATTTTCTTGTCCAAGTGCAGCTGATGAGACATATAAAAGAAATGCTTTAACATCTTATTGCCCACAGACAGAATATCAACATGAGCACTAGGAATTCATAGCACCTGTGGAAAGAAATGTTGCACATATTCCATGAGATATAAGAGAATATTTTCAAGGAATGCCCATCACAGCACCCAGTCAAGCTTCTAAAAGGATTTTTCATAAACCATTCTGGCTTGATAATGAATTCTGATAGAGAACATGATGTTAATTCAGCTATTCCTCTCTTACTCTTGGATTAAAAAAATAAAAAAAAAAAAAAAAATTTTAGCCTCTGAGTACTTCTGCGATCTGATTTCTTACACCCTGCAGGGGACAGCATTGGGTAAAGAAAAGTAGAAATCATATGATAAAGAAGCATTTGCTTCCAATTATCAAATTACTTGAGATACAGAAAAAAAAAAGATTTAACAAATCCCCTCCATCTCTTCATCCTTTAACTCTTCTGTATTATTAATCAAAATTATTTTGGTTACACAGTTCATTTTGCTATCACTAGTGAGAAAGATTCCCAACAATTTGTAGTCACACCACCATTACTAATGAAGAAGAAATGCTGCATAACATTGCTATAACTTCAGGCTTTCTTCTCATGACAGGCTGTGTAACACTGTTTTTCAGCAGCTATGCTGAATCCCCTCTGTGGTGTCAACACAGGTATCAGTTGGCAAGGGAAAAAAATTGCTTTTATGCTATCATCTTTCATTAATATATATATATATATATATATATATGTGTGGACATGGATGCACACACACTCAACATATTTTTGCCTGTAAAAGTGCATGCAAATGCAAGACACTAGAGTTTGTTTTTATTTCCCTCAGCCATTGTGGAAAAAAATAAAGGTGATTTCTCCCCCACAAATAAACCTGCATTTAAAAGTGATCTTGCAAAAGGTGTATGGTAGCCTTGTTTATTTTGGACAGTTGCAAAGAAGTATCTCTGAACTTCTGCCAGTGATCAAAGGAACTGATGATGTAGAACAGATTCATGGGCCATGTCCTATCAGCCTGCACTTTACCCGTCATCCATCATCCAAACCCTAAGCCTTTTTCTGAGTGATGATTGCACCCTAAACACATAAAATTAATCACCACTCTATCCTGGCCAGGTGTCTTGCCTCCAGAAATTATCTCATTGCAGCAAAAGAACTGCTAGAATCTGATATCTGTACTGTAATTTAATTTAAAGAATACTGCACAGTAAGTCTAAGATTGATTTACATATCTGAAAAGTTTCTAGTTTCACAAAGCCAATATAAATTCTTGGAGAAATATGTAACTGGAAAAAAAAATTGATTGAACCTAAAATCAGGACATCCGAATATTTATTAACTTCTGGAATTTTCAATTGCTGTTTTCTACTATAATCCTAGCTTAACATTGAGTTTAAAATGCAAATTGCAAAACTAGAAAGGCCAGGTACTTGAATCAGTATAAATTCAGTGTTGGACTCATGTAAGCAAAACAGTAGCTTCAGGAAACTGGACTTTACATAAATAGCATCTACTTTACTTTTCAGAGAGCTTCTTTATGTAAAGCACTTCTGTTTACGTATTTCTTTTTTCCCCTCCTCAGAACACAGAAGAGTAATGAACCAGCAGAAAATTGAACTATTTTATACATCTCTACTTTTGAGAATACAATAGAGAAATTGTGGGTAATGAATATATATCAAATATATGTCTTTTTGTGAAATGCAGAATTAAAGATACATAGGCCCTGATGTGCTTCAGCTTTTCTTCCACACACAAACTCACATTTTCCCACACAGAATACACACAGCAAGCCTGTATTTTACATAACTAGGGACAATTGTAAGTACAAATGTGAAAATAATCTCCACCCAATGATAAATAGCAATAACAGAGTACTTTCAATAAGCATATTAAGAAGAGAGGAGTTGCTTCTTCACTATAAATATATGGACTAACTCACAGGAAAATTCTGCTAGTGTTCTGCTTCACTTCTGGATTAACTGTAAATCCTAATAATTTGCTTTTAATTGAGAGCTTAGCTCCTATATTAAATTAACACAGAAAAGCACAGGTGGCTCAAAGATGCATTATTAAAATAAAAATAACACAACACTGTGGTTTAAAA